>NC_044918.1:33379038-33404440 GCF_003576645.1 Ipomoea triloba
CCAACATGACGACATAACGGCGAATAGACTTCGCTCTAACAATATAACGACCACTGGGCCATGGGCACTTAAAGCCACCCGTGGGTCAATCAAGGTCCTCCTCACTTACTTTAGAAACTACGGTTTTGAAAACGTTATCCTTCCTTCAGTTTTCTTACAACAAATCATCTCATTTGGACATATTTCACAAATGAGTCCAATACTTGAAATCGGCTACTCATTAGCCTCTGAAGGATTTTCAAACATCATTTTCTCAAACAATAAGGTTTTGACAACCTTTATACAAAATAGCATACGTCTTTCAACGTAAGTTTTCATAAACATTTTTGGATACACTTCATATGTCCATCTCACACTTTAAAAAACCAGCATCCTCAACTATCCTGTAACTAATCCAATAGATACTGTCCTTGTCATTATTTCCATTGACACTTCCACATGATCAACACCATTAGATCATAACTTGAGGATATCGTACATCCAAACATATATAAATTCTAATAGGTAAGGTCATTGCCTAACCATAACCCAAAAATCATGAGATTATCATTTAATCTCCATCATTAATCCACGTCCTTAGCATCACCTAATCACCATTAACTCACTAACTACCTCACAATTATCATTAACACATCCATAATCATACTAAGCATAATTCAGAAAATTTCAGCTTGGCGCAGTCCGAAAGATTGAGCCGGTAAAAATAGTTCCCGAACTCTTTTTCACTTGAAATTTTTATGGTAGAACCCCAACTATAGTACTTGATGTCCGTAAAAAGTTTTGGTCATTTTGGTCCGCGAATAACACAGAAAATTTCATTTTAATAAGGAGAGGTGCCCACGGGAAGGCTTGAGTGCCACAGCCCGGGGTTGGGATAAGGGAGGAACCTACGGGAGGGCTGGAGTGCCATGGCCCGAGGTTGTAGGCCTCACTCTTACTATATGAAACTAAGGAAGTTTTAAAGCTGAGAAAGAAATGATTTTGTCTTACGAGACAGGTGGATGTTGCTTCACTAAACTCTTTTTTTATGCAAAGTCTTTATTGTTAACTTATTTGCAGGTGAAATCTCATCAATTGGGTACAAGTTACCAAAATTCTTTTATGCGTGTTTTCAAACCTTTGTCTACTTTTAAGTGACAACGGATATCCTTACTTAGCCGTCGCGCTAACTGCACTTCAATGTGTTCTTATCAGATGCAGTTTAGTGTGGACTCCTGTAGCCGATGAGCTCTAAATAGGATGGAAGTGCAGGTTGGGGTCTACTCTTTGATGTAGACAAGGATTGTTGTTAATGTTGTAAGTTTAGCCTGTGCACTTAGAGTGGAGTTTGTCAAAGAGGTGATAGAATTCACTCTAGGTGTGGCGGTAGCACCCAGTTTTCTGCTGATAAGATGTAAGCTTCCGCAGCATATGAATATTGATTTGTAATTAATGTAAGAGTTGAAAATTGGGGTGTTACATCACTATCAGGTGTATTTGGACCAACAGGAAGTTTACGGTCGAAACAAACGAAAGGTTGATGATAGATCACGGAAATTCCAGTTGGAAAATAAGCAAGCTAACCAAGGTAGCTTTAACCCAACACAAGGAAGAGGAAGGGAAGAAATCAATCAGGGAAACCATCCTGCTTGCTGGAGATGTGGAAGGAATCATCCCGAAGAGAATTGTCAAGGAATAAGAATTAAGTGCTACAAGTGTGGCCGCCTGGGACACAAAGCTTTGTACTGCCGAACCCCGGTATACAATCTCCAAAAACCCCTGCAAAATGCGAGCCAGGGAAAAAGATTTAATGGGAACACCGACAGGATGCCCGCAGAGACAGAAAATAAAGTGGTCAACTTCCAGTCAGCAAATCGAGGGAAACCAACAAACGCCACATCTGGTCCCAACTACAAAGGAAAGCAAGCAATGGGAGAAAGCAGCACGGGGAACCAAGGTAGGATTTACGTCGTCAATAGTACTCAAGCTCAGGCTAGCGACATCGTAACCGGTACCTTTCTCATAAATTCAGTACTTCGTTTAGTGCTATTTGATACGGGGGCTACCAATTCATTTATGTCATCTACGGTTGCTGATAAACTGAAGTTAAGGCCTACAAGTAGATTAGATCTATATGTCAAAGCTGCCTCAGGAATAGTAGTAGCCTGTAGAGATGGTTAGGATAACGTTGCAATAGAAATAGCTGGATCTAACTGTCCCGGAAACCTCGTTCGTTTTGAACTTGAGGGCATCGATGTAGTACTCGGGATGGATTGGTTGGATAAGTATAAAGCTCGGATAGTGTGTAATCAGCGAGAAGTTGTCCTACGAGGACCAAAAGGGAAGAGAATATCCTACCAAGGAATTGACAAGCAACCCGAGTAAAGGTTGTTGACAATGTAGAAATTGAATAAGTTCGTTCACCAGGGATGCGAAGTGTATCTCTGTTTGATACAAGATGCCGAAGTAGAAGAACCTGAGATTAATCGAATCGCAGTTGTACGCGAATTTCCTGACATATTCCCCGACGACCTCACGGAAATGCCGCCGGGAAGAAAAGTGGAATTCACCATCGATCTACTCGTTACATACCTAACTTAAGTTGTGCGCTAGATTAAGCGTACTATATGCCGTTATGTGTAAAGGGGAAGTGAGTGGTGGTCTATCTTGAACCTTAGATGATAAGAAAGGAAGCTTCGGGGACGAAGCCTTTTTAACGGGGGTAGACTCTGACACCCCGAAATTTATTCACCATTTTTGTTACAAAATGATTTTTAGCCAAAAATGTTTCTAACTATTTATTTTTCAGAAAATTGCAACTCGGCGCAGTCTGAAAGACTTATTCGGTAAACATACTTCTCGAACTCCGTTTTACCTGAAATTTTTATTTTAGAACCCCAACCTATAGTACTTGATATCCTTAAAAAGTTTTGGTCATTTTGATATTTGAGTAAACACAGAAAATTACGTTTTTGCCCTTGGCAGTGTGCTGTCCAGAATTTTTCTTTCTGGACTAGTTTTGGAAAACAATTCGAAAACCATACTTATACTACTCCGATCATTATGAAATTTTATATGTAGGTTCTAGACTTTCTTAACTACATATTTGACGAAAATGGTATCAAAATACCTTACCAAATACTCCCAATAATATTTTTAATCCGGATCCAGTGTTCTGCCAATTTCTTTCTGCCAGCACATGTATTCTTCAATTTGATACCAATTATTTGACTGATATCATCTATGTTTTAATTTTATTTTGTCTCTTCTAGAACCTAGGCAGCCACCATATTGTCCCAAAATTATTTTATACCGTAACTTTATCTGATTTATCCCCTAACTGGCAAGGGAAGTCTTATTCTTCAAGATTTACCATAGTATTGTGACAAGTGTCATTCCTTCTAGCCACATGCTAATATTAAAATAATTTGTGGAGATGATCTAAATAGAAACTTGATCTCCAAGTTTCTTCTTTCTTCCCTTATAAGAAACAATGTAACTTTTTCTCCAAGCTTCCTCATCCTAATCTTATAAGGGAAAATATATAAGCTTGATCATTTTATTTTTCCCCATTGTGACCGAAATATTGGAGAGGAAAGAGAGAGAGAAAACTTCATCTTCTTCCTTGAATTCAAGAGCTTCCATAGCCAATTTCTTCATCAAGATCATCATCTATTCGGTAAAATTCCATTTTTATTCGGTTAAAAGCCTTGTTGTCTTCCCTAGAACCTAACTATAGGTTAAGATTTCCTAAAATTATTATTATGATGATATGTTTTGCCTAGGAATTTTTGGTGAAAGATTTGAGTAGAGGATCAAAATCCTTCTTGCAAAAAGTACTTCAACCAAGAGGTAAGAAGTCCCTTAAGTTGGTTTTGTCACTTAAGATTTAATAATTGATAGTTGAAATAGGGATTTATGAGCTTTGTGTTGTGTTAGTAGAATATATAAGGGTATAACTAGGTGGATGGATTTCAAGTATGAGACTTGAATATGAAGTATATCCAAAAATGTTTATAAAAACTTACGTTGAATAACGTATGCTATTTTGGTACACAGGTTGTCAAAACCTTATTTTTGAAGGAAACTACCACTTTTAGTGAGTGTGTACTTTACGTGAGAAAGATGAGAAAATGGTGTTTGAAAAGCCTGCGGGTACTGAGAGTATTTTGAAAATCTTCCATGGGCTAATGAGGTAGCCAATTTCAAGTATTGGACTCAAATGAGAAATATGTCCAAAAAGAAATGATTTAAGAAAGAAAACTGAAGGAAGGAAAATGTTTTCAAAACCTTAGTTTCTAAAGTAAAGTTGAGGAGGACCTTGATTGACCCACGGGTGGCTTTAAGTGCCCTTGCCCAGTGGTCGTTATGATATATTGTATGATCATTCATACTGCAGGGCGAAGTCTATTCGTCGTTATGATATATTGTATGATTAGTTCATACTGCAGGGCGAAGTCTATTCGCCGAGTACTGTATAACTCATAGGATGAGGTATTCTTATGGGGGTGTGCACACTTAAAGTATAGTTACTCTAGAAGTCCGGGGAGGTGTCGTTTTAACTGACCTGGCTAGGCCTGCTAGGAATCATTTTAACGAACCTTACGTCCAGGGGATCAGCGTTAGACCGGGTGATGACCACTGACCCCGAGTTCGATGATCCAAGTGGTCAGAGAAGGAGTTATGAGAATACTCCAAAGGCCTCACGCTTGCTAATATGAAACTAAGGAAGTTTTAAAGATGAAAAAAGGGTTACTCTGTAACGACCTTGAGAAAGAAATGATTTTGTCTTAAGAGACATGTTGATTTTGGTTCACTAATCACTTTTTGTGCAAGTCCTCGTTGTTAATTTATTTACAGGAGAAATCTCATCAAATGAGTAAAAGTTACAAAACTCTCTTATACTTGTTTTGAAAACCTTTGTTGAATTTTTGGTGACCATGGATTTTCTTACTTAGCCGTCGTGCTAACTACACTTCAATGTGTTTTTAACAGATGTTGTCTACTGTGGGCTCTTGTAGCCCGATGACCTGAGTTGTGTTTCCAGTGTTGGACTATGATGACTATGTGCAGTTCCTGCTTGATGATGACCCCTACGCTCCGGGTTACGCTCCTGCTCCCCCTGCTCCTCCTGCTCCGCCCTCTCCGAAGTATACTGTCTAGAACAACTCCTTTTTTTTTGTGTAAATATCTTTTGTAGCGTTAGTATGGCTAACAAGTTGTGAACAACTTAAAAACTTTCATGTTTTTGGAACCAATGGGTTGATCCTTGTATATATAGTAGTAGCTAACCTAGCTACCTTCCTTTCTTCCCGCTGCAATATATACGTAAAGCTTTTGTCAAGTAGAAAGTGTGTGAAACAGTTTTCCTTCTTTAGCCTGTGCATCTAGAGTGGACTCTTTCTGGATTTGATTGGGTTCAGTCTAGGTGTGGCGGTAACCACTCCGGATGTACGGTATAGCCGAGCCGGGGTGTTACAGGTATATTATCAAAGGAACTCCAACTTCAATGGTTATGGACAAAACCAAAGATCAAACAACAATTGGAAATAGGGAGAGGGTTGGAACAATAGCCACAATGACGGATATCAAGTGCAAAGACAATACAACTATGGACACAAGCCTGCATATGGAAAAAATGACAAGAGCATACTGATGTACAATCAAAACCAAGGAAATGGAAATCAAATGACTCAGTTCAGGCCACAATACGACTCTCAACTTGATTTTACTCAACAAAGGAGGGATGACATCCGTGAAGTAGATGAAAGACTTACAAGGACAATTGTGGAACTGAAAAATGATCTGGCAAATCTGAAACAAGAGATTACTCAAGAGATTAGACAAGAAATTTCTAGTCTTCGACAAAATCTAAGGCCACGCTTAAGACAATTGAGAATCAAATCTCTCAAATGTTTAAGATGATGTCAGATCGCCACTACGGACAACTCCCGAGTAATACTGAAAATAATCCGAAAGAGAGAGTCAACGCCATTGATGCCACAGAAGAAACTCATGTAAAGTGTGATCCAATGGATGCTATTTGTGGAACATGCCAATGTAAGGTAGATGACCAAAGAAACAAGACTACCTCTTGTAGTCCAAATCTTGAATTGAAGAATGTGAACAGCTCGTGCACCATATCAATGAAAGAACACAAGGAGAAAACCACTTCGGAAGAATGCCCGAAAGAAACGGAGCTACCACGAGACAACATCAAAAGTTCAAAAGAGAAAGAAACAGCTCGAGAAGGTACAATTAAAGCTTTTATTTGAAAATTTTTCAATAGCAAAGAATGCCGTGAGTTGTTTGAGAATGACATTTGTGATAATTTTACCTGTTTAAGCCAAGAATCTTCGGCTTGTTTAACTGAGGGAAACCTCAGAAAGAAGGGTGACCCTGGAGCTTTATTGATTCCTTGTTCTATACAGAACATGGAACCTAGAAATGCTCTTGCTGATCTTGGTGCTTCTATTAATGTCATGTCTTCAAATCTTTTTGAAAAACTGAACTTACCACGTTTGAAACCGACAAGGCTGACTCTACGTTTAGCTGACGGAACCACACGGTATCCTGAAGGCTTAGCGGAAGATGTTCTAGTAAGAATAGGAAAGTTTCTTGTGCCTGTCGATTTTAGTGTTTGTAAGATGGGTGATGATGATCCCCATGAATCCTTAATTCTTGGAAGACCATTTCTGGCTACTTGTCGTGCACGAATAGATGTTAGTTCAGGTGAAATTACCCTGCGATTCGAGGGACAAACTACAAATGACGACAAGGAAAAAGCAAAAGAAGGAACTGATGACAATGAAAGGGCAAAGGTCAAATCAAAGGTGAAACCAAAGCCGAAGCAGAAGAATGATAACCTTACCTGGAAGAACACGTGGGTACCAAAATGCTCTCTACCCACTACCAAGGAATATGGTTGAATTTCAACCGAGGAATGATGCGTCTAGCCAATGACGTAAACCGTGGCGCTACTTGGGAGGCAACCCAAGGTTTTAATAATATGCTTTACATTATTTTTATGCTTTAGTTTTTAATGTTTTTGTTCTAATAATTGCTACAATCAAATGGAACCATATTTTGAGGACTAACTTGTAGGTGTCGGGACTAAAAATTGCTTTGGAAAGGATAAATTTGGACATAGGTATGGAAGGCAAGGCCAAAAATCGGAAGAAAACAATGCAGTGGACCTACATGAGGCTCACACGTGTGTAGCCGTGCGTGGGAACGAGGCAGTAGCCTCCCACGCACGCTCACACGCGTGTTGCCATGCATGGGAGCGAGGCAGAGACCTCTCACGCACGGTCACACGAGTGTGACCGGTGTGGAAGGCTCCCTACGGGTTTAAAACCCTTGTTCGGCCACTCCACGCCCCTTAGCCCCAAAACACCATTTTTCTCTTCTCTTCTCCACGCAAGGAAGAACCAAACTCAAGGTTTGAACTTATTTCTTAAGTTTTACCTTCAAGGAAGATCAAAACATCAACATCAAGGTAATTTTCCATCTTTTTAACTCTTTATCCTTGAATATTCATGAGTTTGGAAGAGCTTGAATGTGAAATTTATTCTACATTGCCTAGCATGATTTTGGATGATTTTGAATGATTAAATTGGTTATAATGCTTCATAGAACTATCCTTTGATGTTTTCTTTCATTATTGATGGTTACATTGATGGATTGTTGTATATTTTTGAACTTCAAGTGTGAACACCATTGATGAACAAATGGGTTTGTTAGATTTCTTGTTGAAATTATGAAATTGATGCTTGAATTGATGAGTAAACTTGTTATAGAACTATTATATGCCATCAATTTGACTTTTCACTTGCTACATTGCCCAAATTGAATTTTCAATTTCAACCCCTAATTTTGAATTTGGGGAAGAATATCAAGTTGACTTTTTGAAATTATTGACTTTTGTAGTTGACTTCTTATTTGACTATCAAATTGATATATCTTATGATAAATTTATGCATGTGTGTGATAATGGAATGATATTGTTGATATTCTTATGATAGAATTGTCTAAAATATAGGGGAAACTATGGCGAAATTTTCAAAAATTCTTAAGCCCTATATGTTTGAAATCCATTATTTTAACAAGGAATTTTGCACTAATATGATTGTGACTTATTTAAAGCCAATTACCATGAATTATAATTTATATAATTTGTAGGATGGGACGCTCGAAAGAAATTGCAAAGAAATCAAAACATGATGTAGGAGAATCGAGTCGATCAAGGACACGGCAACAAGCTACTGCTCAACAGGCTATACAAGAGCCGGGGTCAAGGTCATTGCGACACTTGACACCTATTCAACTTGCAACAGTGGATAACTATAAAGGGAAGCAGCTTTCTGTTGGCCGTCACTTTGAGGATACTGTTTTAAGAGAATTTGGTTGTTTGGAAGAGGTAAATGGACTTCTTAGGCACCCACAGCTCCGCTATCTGTTTCAGTGGAGAGGACCCACCTATGCGCCTATCACCTATGAGTTCTTGGCGACTTTGGAAATCAGAAGAGAAGTAAACGATGCAAGGGAGTCTATTTCATTCACTCTTTTCGGCAACTACTACAGTATGTCTGTCAACACTTTGCTATAAATCTCTCAGGAAGAACCACAAATCGCAACAAGGTATACAAGCAGGATCTATTCTACATGTGGTGCATGGAGAATGATGTTCGCATCAACATGGGCGTTCAAGCTAAAAAGTGGCTCCAGACCCAGCAAAAGCCTAAGGTTTAGACTGTGTTCATTGGACCTTTCGTTACTAAACTGTGCATTGGGTTGGGCCAACTGAACCGGTTGATGGGAGAGAGATCCGATGGTTATACAGTCTCTTTTACCGTGGGTGAGTTCTTTGCTGCAGAACTAAGGCTTGGAGGTGATGATGCACCTGATCTAGAGGCTTCTGATGATGACAATGAGGACGAGGAAGAGAATGAGGAGGAGGATGCTGCACAGGAGCAAGACCTTACTCCAATGGATTGGACCGCGTCACAAAATTTTCATAGACAGCTCCCTGAGGAACAAATGAACTATTGGCGTGAGGAGTATACTTGGCAACAAGGCCACTTCACATCCATCTCTGCGAGACAGGATGTTCACACCGAGGACCTCAACCGCATGAGACAAGCGGTGGAGAATAATGATAGAAGAATTGTCGCTCTTGAAGCTAGATTCGACAGGCAATTCCATCCCAAGAAGTTGAAGCTCTTGGGAATGATATGCGGGTGCATTTGCAGTTTTGAAAAGATAGTTATTATTTGTGTTATCTAGGGAGAATTTTGACTAGATGCCCAAAAATTTTTACTCTCGAAATATCTTTTAGGAAGTTACTTTTCGCACCCATGAGAGTGTTTAGAGCCAAATAAGTTTATATTCTTGCCTGCTTGCATGATGTTCACCTCTTATTTACGTAGGACCTTAGTCAAGGATCTCTCGAAGTGGGAGTGTGCACTCTTTAATTTGAGAAAGATAAAACTAGCAAGGCCCGGAATTGAACTAACCTTGGTAGGGCATGGGGCAAAAGGTGAGCCTAATGGTGAGCTTAATGAGAAAACAAAACCCTTGAACATTAAATAGAAAAAGGCATGAGGGGTTGACACGAGGAGAAGTCGAAAAGGCAAAAGGCTAATTACCAAAGAGTTTAAAATTGAGGGAAGCCAATTCGTTGGGTTGTGTCCAAACCATAGTCTTCGGTAAGCAAAAAGCTTTATCTGGAGTCGGTTGTTCACATAAAAAGATCCCAAGAATTGAGAAAATAGAGCTGAGGTGAGCCACTTTGCTAAGATTCGAGTACCCATTGCACTGACCTTCGAAAAAGCATAGATCTCCATGTGAAGTCGGGTGGCTCGATGACGTTATCCACCCTTCACCATACTCGAATCCTATGCATATTCCAATCAAGTAAACTCCCGAACGCTTGACACACCTCCACGTCCCTCCTTCGAGACCGACACTCGGGGAGTCTTGACTCTTCGTTTTACCACCTTCACATTCACTCCCACTAAAACCACAGCATCAAAATGGCGCCATTGCCGGGGAGGGCAATAGGTTGTCATTTGTTTTTGTTTACTTTGATTGCATGAATGCTAGATTTGAGCAATGTTAATCCATTCCACTTAATTTTTTTTTTTTATTTTTACTTGTTTTTGCTACTAACCCAATTGACTACTTCTAGTCAATTGTGGAAATATTTGTTTCATTGATAATTTTACTAGGTGAATGCACATGCGAGCAAAAGGAAATCAAGGTTTACTACCCTACATTCCTAAAATTAATAGAGCAACTAGAAGGAAAAATACCCAAGGATCACTAATGGCTTCATCAAGCGAGACAAGAAATCCACAAGGAAGAGGCACAACCGTAACAAATCCACCCCAGTTCCAATTAATCCACAACTATCCATTAACCATGAAGAACCAATTATTGAAGAACCACAAGCTAACAGAGCAAACAATCAAGAGAACATTCGTGAAGAAGAATATTATGGAAATCCTCAAGAACAACAAAGATCAATTTCAGATTACATGACTCCAGATTTTAACATGCACAACTCGATCTATGTACCCCCAATGGCGAACGTCAACTTTCACGTGCATCCAACTATTCTCACATTGGTTCAGAACAATCAATATTCTGTATTACCATCTGAAGATCCAAACGCACACATCACAAGGTTTATACGAGCATGTGGGATATACAGACAAGAAGGCGTTAGCGAGGAAATAGTACGACTAAAATAATTCTCATTTTCAGTTATAGGAGAGGCAGCACGATGGTTGGAAAGCCAAGACGACAATCATTCCAGAACATGGCAACAGTTGCATAGTGAATTCATGAACGAGTTCTTTCCCATTACAAAAACTATGAGGATTAGAAGGCTGATACAAGAATTCAAACAAGGAAAACTTGAAAGTTTGGGAGAGGCTTGGCGAAGATTCAAAGTTCTTAAAAGGCAATGCCCACAAGATCTGATGCACCCATGGGACATGATTAGCTGATTCTATGGAGGGTTGACAGATGAAGGAAAGATGTTGCTTGACTCATCCTCCATCGGAGCCTTTGTCTCCCTAGCCTTACAAGAAGCTGAAGAACTAATCGAGAGAATATCTAAGAACACATCCGGTTGGTATGACCGAAGAGGAGATCATGGAGGAATATATGAAGTTGATAATCGTGTTGCGAGTGAGGCCAAAATAGAAGTAATGAATCACAAAATCAAAAAGCTACAGGCTATGGTAGAAAAAATGAAAGGAAAGCCCAAGCCTTGCATGGCACTGGCACTTTATTGTAATATCTGTGGAGGACCTCATGACACCAATATTTGCACTTCTCCGTCTGCATCTGAACAAGTTGAGGCGGTAGATTACCAAAGGAACTCCAACTTCAATGCTTATGGACAAAACCAAAGATCAAACAACAATTGGAAAACAGGGAGAGGGTTGGAACAATAGCAACAATGATGGATATCAAGCGCGAGGACAATACAATTATGGAAGCAATCCTGCATATGGATAGAATGACAAGAATAGATTGATGTACAATCAAAACCAAGGAAATGGAAATCAAATGACCCAGTTCAGGCCACAATACAACTCTCAACTTGACTTTACTCAACAAAGGAGGGATGACATCCGTGAAGTAGATGAAAGACTTACAAGGACGATCATGGAACTCAAGAATGATCGGGCAAATCTGAAACAAGAGATTACTCAAGAGATTAGACAAGAAATTTCTAGTCTTCGACAAGAGTCTAAAGCCACACATAAGACAATTGAGAATCAAATTTCTCAAATGTTTAAGATGATGTCAGATCGACACTACGGACAACTCCCGAGTAACATTGAAAACAATCCGAAAGAGAGAGTCAACGCCATTGATGCAAAGGAAGAAACACATGTGAAATGTGATCCAATGGATGCCATTTGTGGAAAATGTCAATGTAAGGTAGATGACCAAAGAAACAATACTACCTCTTGAAGTCCCAATCTCGAATTGAAGAACGTGAGCAGTTCATGCACCATATCAATGAAGGAACACAAGGAGAAAACCACTTCGGAAGAATGCCCAAAAGAAAAGGAGCTACCACGAGACAACATCAAAAGTTCGAAAGAGAAAGAAACGGCTCGAGAAGGTACAATTAATGCTTTTATCCGGAAATTTTTTAATGACAAAGAATGCCGTGAATTGTTTGAGAATGACATTTGTGATAATTTTACCTGTTTAAACCAAAAATCTTCGGCTTGTTTGACTAAGGGTTACCCCAGAAAGAAGAGTGACCCTGGAGCTTTATTGATTCCTTGTTCTATACAGAACATGGAACCTAGAAACGCTCTTGCTGATCTTGGTGCTTCTATCAATGTCATGTCTTCAAATCTTTTTGAAAACTTAAACTTACCATGTTTGAAACCGACGAGGCTGACTCTACGTTTAGCTGACGGAACCACACGGTATCCCGAAGGCCTAGCGGAAGATATCCTAGTAAGAATAGGAAAATTTTTTATGCCTATCGATTTTATTGTTTGTAAGATGGGTGATGATGATCCCCATGAATCCTTAATTCTTGGAAGACCATTTCTGGCTACTTGTCGTGCACGAATAGATGTGAGTTCAGGTGAAATTACCCTGAGATTCGAGGGACAAGCCACAAATGATGAAAAGGAAAGAGCGAAAGAAGGAACTGATGACGATGAAAGGGCAAAGGTCAAACCAAAGATGAAACCAAAATTGAAGTGGAAAAATGATAAGCTTACATGGAAAAACACGTGGGTACCAAAATGCTTCTTACCCACTACCAAGGAATATGGTTGAATACTAAACAAGGTATGATGCGTCTAGCCAATGACGTAAACCGTGGCGCTACTTGGGAGGCAACCCAAGATTTTAATAATATGCTTTACATCATTTTTATGCTTTCGTTTTTTTTTTTAAATATTTTTGTTCTAATAAATTGCTACAATCATCTAGAACCATGTTTTGAGGATTAACTTGTAGGAGTCGGGACTAAAAATTGCTTTGGAAAGGCTAAGTTTGGACTTAGGTATGAAGGGAAAAGCCAAAACCGGAAGAAAACAGTGCAGGGTACTGCCACGTGAGCTCACACGTGTGTAGCTGTGCGTGGGAACGAAGCAGTAGCTTCCCACGCACGCTCACACGCGTGTAGCCATGCGTGGGAGCAAGACAGAGAGCTCCCACGCACGGTCACACGAGTGTGACCGGCGTGAAAGCCTCCCCCGATTTTAATACCCCCCTTCGGATCCCCCACGTCATTTTGCTCCCAAAACCACATTTTGTCTTCTCTTCTCCACGCAAGGAAGAACCCTAACTCAAGGTTTGAACACATCTTTTACTTTTTACCTTCAAAAAAGATCAAAACCATCAACATCAAGGTAATTTCTCATCTTTTTAACTATTTATCCTTGAATATTCATGAGTTTGGAAGAGCTTGAATGTGAAATTTATTCTACACTCCCTTGCATGATTTTGAATGTTTTGAATGATTAAATTGGTTTATAATGCTTCATAGAACTATCCTTTGATGTTTTCTTTCATTATTGATGGTTACATTGATGGATTGTTATATATTTTTGAGCTTCAAGTGTGAACACCATTGATGAACAAATGGGTTTGTTAGATTTCTTGTTGAAATTATGAAATTGATGATTGAATTGATGAATAAACTTGTTGTAGAACTATTATATGCCATCAATTTGACTTTTCACATGCTACATTGCCCAAATTGAATTTTCAATTTCAAACCTTAATTTCGAATTTGGGGAAGAAGATGAAGTTGACTTTTTGAAATTCTTGACTTTTGTAGTTGACTTCCTATTTGACTATCAAATTGACATATCTTATGATGAATTTATGCATGTGTGTAATAATGGAATGATATTGTTGATATTCTTATGCTAGAATTATCCAAAATATAGGGGAAACTATGTAACCCCTCACTAATTCCAATAAGCTGCGATCATGCGTCCCGGTCACGAACCGTAAAACTTTTAGGAGCTTGTGTTCGGACCCGTTTGTCCTAGGAAATGGATTTTTAGACATCATACTATTATTCTTGAATTTCCTATTTAATTAGATTAGCCCATAGCAGCCAAAATTTATTTGTGATCGTACCTCGCGGAATTTCGCGGTGTACCGAACCTAGCCCAATTTTTGAGGTTTAGACTGGAATAAATTTGTGGTTTCGAAAATTATTGGATTTAGATTATTTTCTACCGAGAATTCATCTGTTTTAACCCTTACCAGTCCAATTGAAGATATTTTTCTTGAGGAACCATAAGACTTTGACAAGTGTCACAATTTTATCCACATCTTCCTCATTCTTATCTTATAAGGGATGATCCAATGTGACTTAGTCTTCAAGACTCCTCATTCTTATCACATAAGGGAAAATATAAAAGCTTTGTTCCCATTTATTTTTCCCATTTCCCTTCAAATTGCCGAAAAGAGAGAAAGGGTGAGAGAGTGTGTGATTCTTCATCTCCCTCCACCATTAAAACCTTGCTTCCATAGCCAAATTTCTTCACAACTCTCAAGATTATTCGGTAAGATTTCGATTTTATTCGGTAGAAAGCTTTGCATTCCTTCCTAGAGCTTGAATCTAAGCTTAGTTTCTTAAAATATTGTGTTATGGTGTTGATTTTGATCATAGGATTTAAGGTGAATTTGGGGAAAAGATCCAAGTGTTGTTCCTACGGTGTTAGTAAACCTTCTTGAGGTAAGGAATCCCTTTAATTGGTTGAGGTTGTTTGAAACTAGATAATTGATAACTTGGTTGAAATATGATGAGTTCTAGGTAGAATTTTTGTGTACATGATGAATGTATATATATGAGTATTGTGTACATATTTGTGTATAAGTACGTATGGTGTAAGATATATACATTAAATATGTAGTGTATACCTAGTTATGTGTGTGTACGTGTAGTATAGTATATATATATATATATATATGTGTGTTTTATGTTTATATATATATATATATGAAACCGTGTGGGTATATTTATATATATATTTACGTGTGGTGTGTGTGTGTGTAATTAAACTATATATATGTACATATATAAAGTATGTATGTGCGTATAGTACATATATATAATTATAAGTATTAGGTACATATATATAGAGTATGAATGTACGAGTAATATATATATATATTTATAATTATTATGTACCTATATATAGTATGTATATACGTGTAGTATAGTATATACATACATATATATATATATATATATATATATGTATAATTTATACATGTGTATTATGTATAAATATATATGAAAGCCGTATATATATATAAGTACATATATGGGTATGTATGTATTAATAAAATGTCACATTTTGTGTATAGTATATGGTATGTGTAACCCATAATTATATATGTTGTTAGTAAGAAGAGTAATACTATGTAGTTAGGTATATGTGCTATGAAGATTGTGTTACACATGGGTGAACTTATAAATAGTATAAGGAAGTGGTAGTATGTGCTTGTAAAGAATAAATATATGTTATATGCATTGAGATGTATGTGTCAAATGTGAGACTTATTTGATAAATGTGGAGTTGAAAGTGTAGGGTAGTTACACTTGATTTACTTTTGTGAAAGATTGTTAGTGGATTATCCAAATGTTTTGCAAAAGAAAAGGAGAATTTTTGAATTGGGCTAAAGGGAGAATTAATTTCCGAGTATTGGAATTGACCCAAGTATGTCCAAAATATTTTCAATGCAAGAAGGGGAAAGAGTAGAAAAATGTTTTCAAACCTTAGTTCTAGTAAAAGTGGTGAAGGATCTTGTTAACCACGGAATAAAGATGAGCTTAAAGTGCCTATTCCGCATGGTAATTATGTGTATGATCAATCATACTGTGGGCGAAGTCTATTCGCCGAGTACTATATCACCCGGAAGGAAAAGGTACTCCTACGGGGGTGTGCACACTTAAGTATAGTCACTCTATTTTCGGGTAGGTGTCGTTCTTATGAACCTAGTGAGGCTAGCTAGGAATCATTCTAACGCTCCTATAAGTCCAGGGGATCAGTATTAGACCGGGCGATGACCACTGAACCCGAGTTGAACGATCCAAGTGGTCAGTCAAAAGTGGAGAAAGGACTCCAAAGGCCTCACACTTTCTATCTAGGACTAAGTGGAATTTTGAAATATGAATGTAGTTACGCCGTAGCTACGGGAAAGAAAGATGTGACAAGTATTTAAGTACCCAAAGGTTGTGGGTGATCTCTCTGAAAGGTGAAAAGTGAAGAGAATTTCCTTATGAGGGAAATGTTTTTCAAAGAAAGTGATTGAGAACAAAAAGGTGGAATTTGTGTTTTTCCATTACTTGCTTATATGCTTAAATGTTTGACAATATATGCTTTGAGTAAGTAAATGATTATTGTATGACCTCGTTTAGAGGGAAAGTGATTCAAGATTGATATTGAAATTGTTGCCTATTATGTGTGCACGTTGCTATGTGTAACTGTTGCAGGTAGAACCTCGGCTGATGAGTAAGGATAGGGTTTTGATGTAACAATTTTTTTTACAAAACCTTTATTTAGTTTTGAATAACCCGTGGATATCCTTACTTAGCCGTCGCGCTAACTACACTTCAATGTGTATTGTTTTTATCAGATGCAGTTTAGTGAGTACCTCTGTAGCCGATGAGCTCAGAATAGAAGAGAAGTGCAGGTTGAGGTCTACTATGATGTTGTTGTAGTGTGTTGGTGTTGTAAGTTTAGTCTTAGCACTTAGAGTGGAGTTTGTCAAAGAGGTGATAGAATTCACTCTAGGTGTGGCGGTAGCACCCAGTTTTCTGTTGAGTAGATGTAAGCTTCCGCAGCGTCTGATTACTGATTTGTAATAAAGTATAAGAGTGGAAAATTGGGGTGTTACAAACTATGGCAAAATTTTTGAAAATTCTTAGCCCTATAAGTTTGCAATCCATTATCTTGACAAGGAGTTTTACACAATTGCAATGGTGTCTTATCTGAGAAATTCTTATTCAAAACCAATTACCATAAATGTTAATTCCTACAATTTGTAGGATGGGACGCTCAAAGGAAATCGCAAAGAAATCAAAGCATGATCATGGTGAATCGAGTCGATCGAGGACACAGCAGCAAGCTACAACTCCGCAGGAGCTGGGGTCAAGGTCATTACGACACTTGACACCCATCCAACTTACAACAGTGGATAACTATAAAGGGAAGCAGCTTTCAGTTGGCCGTCACTTCGACGACAACATTTTAAGAGAGTTCAGTTGTTTAGACGAAGTAAACGGGCTTCTCAGGCACCCACAGCTCCGCTATCTATTTGAGTGGAGAGGACCTACCTATGCGCCTATCACTTATGAATTCTTGGCAACCTTGGAAATTCGGAAGGAGGTCAACAATGCAAGAGAATCTATTTCGTTCACACTATTCGGCAACCACTACAGTATGTCTGTCAACACTTTGGGTGTTACGCTCGGATTCCATGATGCCGTGAGCGTGTCCATGCCATATTTCAAAGACTTTAAGGAGGATTTTGATTCAGATGCAGTTGCTAGACAATATTGGAGAAGCATCATAAACAATGCCCCATACAACTCTTCAAACTTGAAGGCAAACCTCATCAACCGCAATGCTCTAAAGGCTATCAGATTAGCCTTTGCTATAAATCTTTCAGGCAGAACCACAAATCGCAACAAGGTATACAAGCAGAATTTGTTTTACATGTGGTGTATGGAGAATGAGGTTGGCATCAACATGGGCGTTCAAGCTAGAAAGTGGCTCCAGACCCAGCAAAAGCCTAAGGTTCAGACTGTGTTTATTGGACCTTTTGTTACTAGACTGTGCTTCGGGTTGGGCCTATTGGATCGGTTGATGGGAGAAAGAGCTGAAGGTTGCACAATTTCTTTCTCCGTGGGTGAGTTCTTTGCCGCAGAATTAAAGCTTTGAGGTGATGATGCACCTGATCTAGAGGCTTCTGATGATGATGATGATGAGGACGAGGAAGAGAATGAGGAGGAGGATGATACACAGGAGCAAGGCCCTATTCCAATGGATTGGGACACGACGCAGAACTTTCATAGGCAGCTCCATGATGAACAGATGAACTACTGGCGTGAGCAGCGAACATGGGAAGAAGGCCATTTTACATCCATCTCTGCAAGACAAGATGTCCACACCGAATACCTCAACCGCATGAGACAGGCAGTGGAGGAACATGATAGGAGAATTGCTGCCCTTGAAGCTAAATTCGATAGGCAATTACAGCCCTTCGGTGATGACTGATGCCTTCCTTCGATTGTTCTCGATCCTGACCTATTGACATTTGATAGTGAGTTCCTTGACTTTGGTTACTATGGTTGCTAGCCCCATCTGAACATTAGGATCCCTACGCGCGGGGTTCCGACTTTTATTTCCTTTATTTCTTTACTTTGCTTTACTTATCTTTATTGCTTTATGTTATTTACTTTATAACTGCTTTACTTATCGCATTTCTATTCGAATAAGTCTGCTTAATTACATGCGTTATTATCTATGTTTCTGCTTTGATATTTCTATTAGCTTATAATAATTGAATAGTACTCTGAAAACCCTTTTTGTACGTTATGTCTCCATTTCTTATAGAGCATTTATAACGGGAGCAGGCCTATGCTGGAAGCTAAAGTGTGGAAAGAGGGATGCATACTTGGTTTATCCTCTTATCCCTTTTCTAATTTAAGCCCCGCTTTGATCTCTAAAGTGTGGAAATATTTGTTTATATAGCTTTGTGTATGTGTTAGAGCTTGCCATGTTACATAGGATCGTTTGATGCATACCCTATATCCAGAGCAATTTCCAAAATGTGGTAAGGGATCTTTTATTTGTTTAATCTTTAGAATCCCTGTTTGTTCCTTTACCCTATATCGTATGGAAACATCGAGGACGATGTTACTCCAAAGTTTGGAAAGGACGCACTTCGTGCTTTACATGCTTACATGCATAGTATTAGAAGTTGAAGCTCTTGGGAATGATAAGCGGGTGCATTTGCAGTTTGAAAAGAGAGTTATTATTTGTGTTATCTAGAGAGAATTTTGACTGGATGCCCAAAAATTTTTACTCTCGAAATATCTTTGAGGAAGTTACTTTACCCATGAGAGTGTTTAGAGCCAAATAAGTTTATATTCTTGCCTGCTTGCAAGATGTTCATGTAACACCCCGGACCTACCTTCCCGTACAACCGAGGCATTACCGCCACACCTAGAGAGAGTGTCCTATCATTTATCGATGAACCTCACTCTAAGTGCACAGGCTAAAGGAACTCTTCTCATCACAACAATCACTCAACAGATACTTAACACTTACATACATATCAACTGGTGAAGCTTCATTAAGCAAAGTATATAATCTTGCAAAAATGCATACATAAGATTGCCCCTCGGGCCAAAATACCAACAAGGTTCAACCTAGACGCAACTGGTCATGCCTAGCCATCACTAAGGCTACAAAAAAAATATATGTACACCAAAAATGTTTTCCCAACGACTCCCAAGGATCCGACGTCTAGTCAAGCATGCGGTACACGGGGCCGGTGAACTCTCCCCAGACCAGGTGCCACTCCCCCTCATACCAGGTAATATGGTCCAAAAACCGAGAAGTGGTTATGACCATCGACCACTCCTCCCAAACATCCCGAGGGCTAGGGTCCCAAGGGTAGGGGTAGTGCACAATGAACTCCAGGGGATCGCTACCATCTAACGGCTCTATGGGGTAAAATCCGTAAGCAGCCTGGACCTCGTCCATAACCGGACAAGAGACAAAAGGGGCCGACGGAGCCATAGGAGTATCTGGGTTGGTGGGAGCCTCGGGAGCATAAACAGGTGCGTATGGGTCTTCTCCCTCCATCATCTGTATGTAATCGTCATAATCCATGCCTTGACAAACATACTCCGGTGAACTTTCGGAGTTCACCGGGTTGCAGGAACTGACACTAGACTGCATCTGATAAGAACACAGTGAAGTGTAGTTAGCACGACGGCTAAGTAAGGATATCCATGGGTTATTCAAAACTAAATAAAGGTTTTGTAAAAATTGTTACATAGGAAACCCTATACCTTACTCATCGGCAAAGATTCTACCTGCAACAGTTATAAATAGCAACTTGCATACATCATGAGCACAATTCAATAGCGTCTCATATCATTTTCCCTCTTGACGAGGTCATTAGGTAATCATTTACATACTCAATAATATATTGTTAAACAATTAAGCATACTAGTAAGCAGTAGAAAACATAATTCACATATTATTGCTTGTAATCACTTTAGTAGAAAACCTTTCCTTCATAATGAAATTCTCATCACTTTTCACTTTTCAAAGAGAGAGATCACCCACAACCTTTGGGTACTTAAATACTTGTCACATCTCTCTTCCCCGTAGTTACGGAGTAATTACATTCACATTTCAAAATTCCTCTTAGTCCTAGATAGAAAGTGTGAGGCCTTTGGAGTTCTTTCTCCACTTTTGACCACTTGGATCGTTGAACTCGGGTTCAGTGGTCATCGCCCGGTCTAATACTGATCCCCTGGACTTGTAGGAGCGTTGGAATGATTCCTAGTTAGCCTCACTCGGTTCATAAGAACGACACCTACCCGAACATAGAGTGACTATACTTAAGTGTGCACACCCCCGTAGGAGTACCTTTTCCTTCCGGGTGATATAGTACTCGGCGAATAGACTTCGCCCACAGTATGATTGATCATACACATGATTACCATGCGGAATAGGCACTTTAAGCTCATCTTTATTCCGTGGTTAACAAGATCCTTCACCACTTTATTAGAACTAAGGTTTGAAAATATTTTTCTACTCTTTCCCTTTTTTCTTGCATTGGAAATAATCTGAACATACTTGGGTCAATCCCAATACTCGAAAATTAATTCTCCTTTTAACCCAATTCAAAAATTCTCCTTTTCTTTTACAAAACATTTGGATGATCCACTAACATCCTTTCACAAAAGTAATTTAAGTGTAACAATTCTATACTTTCAACCCCACATTTTTCACATAAGTCTCACATTTGACACATACATCTCAATGCATATATCATATATATTTCCCAACTTCAACATAGGCATAACACATAACATATATTTATTCTTTACAAGCACATAATGCCACTTCCTTATACTATTCATAAGTTCACCCATATGTAACACAACCTACATAACACATATAGCTAACTACATAGTATTACTCTTCTTACTAACAACATATATAATTATGGTTTATACATACCATATACTATACAAAAAAGGTGACATTTTATTAATACATACATACCCATATAGGTACATATATATACGATTTTCATATACATATACATAATACACCTATATAAATTATACATATATATATCTATATACGATACTACACGTATATAATATATATATATGCCTAATTCACGTACAACCTCAACCAATTAAAGGGATTCCTTACCTCAACCGGGTTTCAAATTTTGTAGGAGATCCTTGTAGATGATTTTCCCCAATTCACCTTAAAACCCTAGAATTCCATCAACCACATAACACATGATTTTAAGAAATCTTAACTTAGATTCGTGTTCTAGGATGATAAATAAAGCTATCTACCGAATAAAATTGGAGTTTTACCGAATGTTTGGAGACTTTGTTGAAGAAATTTAGTTATGGAATACTAAGCTTCAATGAGGAAGATTATGGAAATTTTTGTTTTCTCTCCCTTGTGATATTTCGGCAATGAGGCAAGGAAAAATGAAGTTGAAGACTTAATTGTTATCTTGCTTCATAAGCTAGAGTAATACATGGTGAAAATTAGTGACATGTGTCACTTTCTAGTGGTAAGTAGAATAAATATCTTAGCTTAGACTGATCGGGATTAAATCAGATGAATTCTCGGTAGAAACTAATTCAATTCAAATAATTCTCGAACCCAAAAATTTATTCCAGTCTAAAATTCAAAATTGGGCTAGGTTCCGTACACCGCGAAATTTCGCGATGTACGATCACAAATAAATTTCGGCTGCTATGGGCTAATCTAATTAAATAGGAAATTCAAGAATAATAGTATGATGTCTAAAAATCCATTTCCTAGGACAAACGGGTCCGAATACTAGTTCCTAAAATTTTTACGGTTCGTGACCGGGACGTACGATCGCAGCTTATTACTAACTGTCCTTACTTATAATAATTCCTTCGAGGCATCGGGAGATCATCTCATGAATGTTACAGCCTAAAGAAATATTTTTCGAACCTTAATCTTACTGGAATAGACGAGGGGTTACAGTCTTCCCACCTTAAAATAGTTTCGTCCCCGAAACTTACTTTCTCAGCAGACCGCTACTTACTTTCATGCACACATATTGCAATTAGCACATAGAACATTGCACATCAAGTATCTTAGACACATAATAAGTGGATTGACTCTTACTTACTTGAGTTAAACAACTCTGGATATCGTTCCATCATCGCGTCCTCCAATTCCCAGGTAGCTTCTTCTGGGCTATGGTTTGACCATTGAACTTTGATCATCCTGATCGACTTTCTCCTCGTGTCTCGGGTTTTAGAATCCAAGATTTGAATTGGCCTTTCTTCATATGTCAATGAGTCATCCATTGTTAGTCCCTCTGGCTCTAGTACATGAGACACATCAGGTACATATCGTTTCAATTGAGAGACATGAAACACATTATGTACTCTGTCCAGCTCGATGGGTAGAGCCAATCGGTTTGCTAGATTTCCCACTCTTTCTAAAATTTCATAGGGTCCTATAAATCGAGGGCTTAGTTTCCCTTTCTTTCCAAATCTTTTGACCCCTTTGGTGGGTGAGACTTTCAATAACACCTTCTCTCCCACCTGGTACTCTATGAATTGTCGTTTTAGATCCGCATAAGACTTTTGGCGATCTTATGCGACTTTCATTCTCCCCTGAATCACTTTGATTGCTTAAATGGTTTCTTGTAAGTACTGAGGTCCAAGAATAACAGCATCACTCTTATTACTCCAACATAGTGGACTTCGACACTTCTGTCCATATAATGCTTCGTAAGGAGCCATTCTTATGGTGGCATGATAGCTGTTGTTGTATGAGAATTCAATTATATCCAACTGCTCATCCCACGAGCCCTGGAAATCGAGTGCACAACCTCTGAGCATATCTTCCAAGGTTTGGATTGTTCGCTCCATTTGACCATCAGTGGCAGGAAGAAAGGCAGTGCTCATCTTGAGTTGCGTACCCATGGCTACCTGTAATGTTTCCCAAAATCTCGATAGGAACCGTGAATCTCGGTCTGAAATAATATCACGTGCTATCCCATGATATTTAACCACATGCTTGATGTAGGCTCTTGCCATTTTCTCCATTGACCAGGTTTTGTTCATCGGAATAAATCTTGCTGTCTTGGTCAACCGATCAACAACAACCCATACTTGGTCGTTTCCGGCTCTTGTCCTTGGTAATCCTCCCACAAAGTCCATGGAGATGGAATCCCACTTCCATTGAGGAACCTCCAATGGTTGTAGCAACCCTTTCGGCTTACTTCTCTCTGCCTTAACCTTTTGGCAATTCAAACAATTAGCAACAAATTCCGCAATATCTTTCTTCATGCCCATCCACCAGAAATTTTGCCTCAAATCCTTGTATAGTTTGTCCCCCCTCCTGGATTAACAGAATAAGGTGTGTTGTGACCTTCTCTCATTAATTGGTTCATTAATTCCTTACAACTTGCAGGTGTAATCCATCTGCCCTTGAATCTCATGCTCCCATCCGAGTGCAACTCAAATGGACCCTGTTTTCCATCCACCATTTTCTCCTTGATATTCTTTACCCAGTCATCCTCCCCTTGGGCTTGTTTGATCTCTTCAAATAGGGCTGGAGTGGCCGATAGGTAATATAGCTTCATCTCTTGGTCTGCCTGACCACACATTGTTATTTCCAGATTGAGTTTTTGAAAATCCTTGCATAATTGTTCAGGTAATACCCAGAGGGCATGACTTGGCTTTCGGCTCAAAGCATCTGCTACCTTGTTTGCCTTACCCTCCTGGTGGCTCAAAGCATCTGCTACCTTGTTTGCCTTACCCTCCTGGTATTGGATTTCATCTGCTACCTTGTTTGCCTTACCCTCCTGGTATTGGATTTCCAGATCGTAGTTGTTTGCCTTACCCTCCTGGTATTGGATTTCCAGATCGTAGTCGTTTGCCTTACCCTCCTGGTATTGGATTTCCAGATCGTAGTCTTTGATTAACTCCAACCATCTCCTTTGTCTTAAGTTAAGATCCCTTTGAGTGAAGATGTACTTCAAACTCTGATGATCCGTAAAGATCTTGCAAGTGATTCCATAAAGATAATGTCGCCAAATTTTGAGGGCAAACACCACAGCTGCTAGTTCCAGATCGTGGATTGGGTAGTTAGCCTCGTGTGGTTTTAGTTGACGAGATGCATAGGCTATTACCCTTCCATGTTGCATTAAGACACATCCTAGTCCTTTGTGAGATGCATCTGTGTATAGTTCATAGCCTTCCGTTCCCACAGGTAAGGTTAACACTGGGGCAATTGTTAACCTCTTCTTGAGTTCCTGGAACGCCTACTCACATTCTTCACTCCAACTGTACTTGGTAGTCTTCTTGAGCAGATTGGTCAAAGGTCTTGCTATCTTCAAGAAATCCTGGACAAACCTCCGGTAATAACCTGCCAATCCCAAGAAACTTCAGACTTCTGTAACCGATTTGGGTGGTTCCCATTCCATTACGGCTCTTATTTTAGTTGGATCCACCGCTATTCCTTCCCTGGTGATTATGTGACCCAGGAATGCTACTTCCTCTTTCCAAAATTCGCATTTTGAAAGTTTTGCATAAAGTTTCTTTTCCCTCAACATTTGTAACGTCGTCCTGAGATGCTCTTCGTGCTCTTCCGGAGTCTTAGAATAAACCAAAATGTCATCTATGAAGACAACAATGAACTTATCCAAGTATGGAAGGAAAATCCTGTTCATCAAGTCCATGAAAGTTCCTGGTGCGTTGGTCACTCCGAACGGCATGACCGTGAATTCGTAGTGCCCATACCTAGTCCGGAATGCGGTTTTGGAGATATCCTGTTCCGCGACTCGCACTTGGTGATACCCTGACCGTAAATCAATTTTTGAAAACACGCCCGCTCCCCTCAGTTGATCAAACAGGTCGTCGATCCTGGGCAACGGGTATCTGTGTAACACCCCGGCTCGGCTATACCGTACATTCGGAGTAGTTACCGCCACACCTAGACTAAACCCAGCCAAGACCAGACAGAGTTCACTCTAGGTGCACAGGCTAACAAGAAAACTATTTCACATCATCATCATCATTACCCAACATATCTTCATACATATATATATAGGTGAGCAAAAGGGGTAGCTACACTAACTACCA
>NC_044918.1:33405532-33407813 GCF_003576645.1 Ipomoea triloba
AAAAAAATATTTTTGTCAAAATTGATTTTGACAGTTTCTGTCCAGAAATTACAGTTTTGCGCAGTCCGAAAGATTGAGCCGGTAAAAATAGTTCCCGAACTCTTTTTCACTTGAAATTTTTATGGTAGAACCCTAACTCATAGTACTTGATGTTCATAAAAAGTTTTGGTCACCTAGGTTCACGAATTTACACAGAAAATTCCATTTTTGCCCTTGGCAGTGTGCTGTCCAGCATTTTTCCTTCTCTGGACCAGTTTTGGGAAAAATTCCGAAAACCATACTTATACTACTCCAAAAATTATGAAAGTTTATATGCGGCTTCTACACTTATAGAACTACATTTATAAAAAAAATTGGACCAAAATAATTTACCGATTTTTCCCAAAAATTCACGGAAGTTACTGACAGAAATCTGTCCTGATTTCCTGTCTCTATTTCCACAAGTATAAGCTTATATAGACATAAATACAACATATACAAGCATATCCAAGCTATGAACTTGTATACGAAAATATTCCCAAAGCTCCAAAAACACCATATTTCAACTAAAATTAATTATCCAAATTCAAGTGACTAATTCCAACTTAAGGGAATTCCTTACCTCACAAGTGTGTAATATCACCGTAAAAGTAGTCTTGAACCTTTATCCCCAAGTTTCACCGAAAAACCCTAGGTAGAATACACCACCATAACAACATATTTAAGAAATCTTTACCTACAATCAAGTTCTAGAGAAGAAATCAAGACTTTTTAACCGAATAATATTGAAATCTTACCGAACAAATTGGAGATTGTGTACAAGCTTGGCTATGGTTTTAATGGAGGAAAATGGTGGAAGTCACCTCTCTTTCTCTCTTTTGAAATTCGGCCAAGGAAGAAGAAGAAGAAGAACAAATGGAATAAATTGGCTTTGGGTATTCTTCCTTTTGAGGTAAGATGTTTTTATGGGGAAAAAAAAATAGAATAAAATAATGAAGTATTTTCAAACTTATCAGTTGGGGTCCAAACAGATAAAGTTTCGGTAGAAAATAATCTGGATAGAATAATTCTCGAAACCAAAAATTTATTCCAGACTAACCCTCAAAATTGGGCTAGGTTCGGTACACCGCAAAATTTTAGCGATGTACGATCAAAATAAATTTTCGCTGCTATGGGCTGATTTAATTGAATAGGAAGTTCAAGAATAATAATATGGTGTCTAATAATCCATTTCCTAGGATAATCGGGTCCGAATACCAGCTCCTAAAATTTTACGGTTCGTGACCGGCACGAACGATCGCAACTTAATAACAACTATACTTCCTTAAAAAAAAAATTATTTTGAAGCATCGGTCACTTATCTTATGAATGTCATAGCTTAAAGACATATTTTCTGAACTTCAAACTTATCGAAATAGACGAGGGGTTACAGTCTACCCTCCTTAAAAAGAGTTTCGTCCCCGAAACTTCCTTCTTATACTCCACGGTCTCAAATAGATTACTGCTTACCTTCGCTTACACATAATAAAATCTTAGTATGCCTAATCTTAGTACACAAATTTATTTAAGCATATAGCAAGTAAATCGATCCTACACACCTGAGCCAAATAACTCTGGATAACGTTCCATCATAACGCTTTCCAACTCCCACGTGGCTTCCTCCGAGCTATGATTCGACCATTGGACTTTGACCATTTTAACTGATTTCCTTCTTGTATCTCGGGTCTTAGAGTCTAAGATTCGAATTGGCCTTTCTTCGTATTCCAACGAATCATCCACCTCCAATTCCTCAGGTTCCAATACATGGGATGCATCAGGTACATACCGCTTAAGTTGAGAAACATGAAATACATTATGCACCCGGTCAAGCTCAATTGGTAGGGCCAGTCGGTAGGCTAAATTTCCTATCCTTTCCAAGATTTCATAGGGTCCTATATAGCGAGGACTCAACTTTCCTTTCTTTCCAAATCTCTTGACTCCTTTAGTTGGTGAGATTTTCAATAGCACCTTCTCTCCAACTTGATGTTCGGTGAATTGTCGTTTCAAATCGGCATAGGACTTTTGACGATCCTGTGCAATTTTCATCCTTTCTCGAATCACCTTGATTGCCTCTGTAGTCTCTTGTAGGTACTGAGGTCCAAGTATAACAACGTCGCTCTTGTCACTCCAACATAGAGGACTTCGACATTTTCGCCCATACAACGCTTCATAAGGAGCCATTCCTATACTTGCATGATAGTTGTTGTTATAGGAAAATTCTATTAAATCCAACTGCTCATCCCATGAACCTTGGAAATCAAGT
>NC_044918.1:33407838-33425853 GCF_003576645.1 Ipomoea triloba
CCAAAAATTATAAAGTTTATATGCGGCTTCTACACTTATAGGAAACAATAGAACTACATGTATAAAAAAATTGGACCAAAATAATTTACCGATTTTCCCAGAAATTCACGGAAGTTACTGACAGAAATCTGTCCTGATTTCCTTTCTCTATTTCCACAAGTATAAGCTTATATAGACATAAATACAACATATACAAGCATATCCAAGCTATGAACTTGTATACGAAAATATTCCCAAAGCTCCAAAAACACCATATTTCAACTAAAATCAATTATCCAAATTCAAGTGACTAATTCCAACTTAAGGGAATTCCTTACCTCACAAGTGTGTAATATCACCGTAAAAGTAGTCTTGAACCTTTATCCCCAAGTTTCACCGAAAAAACCCTAGGTAGAATACACCACCATAACAACATATTTAAGAAATCTTTACCTACAATCAAGTTCTAGAGAAGAAATCAAGACTTTTTAACCGAATAATATTGAAATCTTACCGAACAAATTGGAGATTGTGTACAAGCTTGGCTATGGTTTTAATGGAGGAAAATGGTGGAAGTCACCTCTCTTTCTCTCTTTTGAAATTCGGCCAAGGAAGAAGAAGAAGAAGAACAAATGGAATAAATTGGCTTTGGGTATTCTTCCTTTTGAGGTAAGATGTTTTTATGGGGAAAAAAAAATAGAATAAAATAATGAAGTATTTTCAAACTTATCAGTTGGGGTCCAAACAGATAAAGTTTCGGTAGAAAATAATCTGGATAGAATAATTCTCGAAACCAAAAATTTATTCCAGACTAACCCTCAAAATTGGGCTAGGTTCGGTACACCGCAAAATTTTAGCGATGTACGATCAAAATAAATTTTCGCTGCTATGGGCTGATTTAATTGAATAGGAAGTTCAAGAATAATAATATGGTGTCTAATAATCCATTTCCTAGGATAATCGGGTCCGAATACCAGCTCCTAAAATTTTACGGTTCGTGACCGGCACGAACGATCGCAACTTAATAACAACTATACTTCCTTAAAAAAAAAATTATTTTGAAGCATCGGTCACTTATCTTATGAATGTCATAGCTTAAAGACATATTTTCTGAACTTCAAACTTATCGAAATAGACGAGGGGTTACAGTCTACCCTCCTTAAAAAGAGTTTCGTCCCCGAAACTTCCTTCTTATACTCCACGGTCTCAAATAGATTACTGCTTACCTTCGCTTACACATAATAAAATCTTAGTATGCCTAATCTTAGTACACAAATTTATTTAAGCATATAGCAAGTAAATCGATCCTACACACCTGAGCCAAATAACTCTGGATAACGTTCCATCATAACGCTTTCCAACTCCCACGTGGCTTCCTCCGAGCTATGATTCGACCATTGGACTTTGACCATTTTAACTGATTTCCTTCTTGTATCTCGGGTCTTAGAGTCTAAGATTCGAATTGGCCTTTCTTCGTATTCCAACGAATCATCCACCTCCAATTCCTCAGGTTCCAATACATGGGATGCATCAGGTACATACCGCTTAAGTTGAGAAACATGAAATACATTATGCACCCGGTCAAGCTCAATTGGTAGGGCCAGTCGGTAGGCTAAATTTCCTATCCTTTCCAAGATTTCATAGGGTCCTATATAGCGAGGACTCAACTTTCCTTTCTTTCCAAATCTCTTGACTCCTTTAGTTGGTGAGATTTTCAATAGCACCTTCTCTCCAACTTGATGTTCGGTGAATTGTCGTTTCAAATCGGCATAGGACTTTTGACGATCCTGTGCAATTTTCATCCTTTCTCGAATCACCTTGATTGCCTCTGTAGTCTCTTGTAGGTACTGAGGTCCAAGTATAACAACGTCGCTCTTGTCACTCCAACATAGAGGACTTCGACATTTTCGCCCATACAACGCTTCATAAGGAGCCATTCCTATACTTGCATGATAGTTGTTGTTATAGGAAAATTCTATTAAATCCAACTGCTCATCCCATGAACCTTGGAAATCAAGTACACAACCTCTGAGCATATCTTCCAATGTCTGTATCGTTCGCTCCGTTTGGCCATCAGTGGCAGGGTGAAAAGCTGTACTTAATTTGAGCTGAGTGCCCATCATCATCTGCAACGCTTCCCAGAAACGTGATAGAAATCGTGAATCTCGGTCTGAAACGATATCTTGCGCTACTCCGTGATATTTAACCACGTGTTTAATATAGGCTCTTGCCAACCTTTCCATGGACCATGTCTTGTTCATTGGAATGAACCTCGCTGTCTTAGTTAGTCGATCGACAATAACCCACACCTGATCGTTTCCAGACTTGGTTCTAGGCAATCCCCCCACGAAATCCATCGAGATTGAGTCCCATTTCCACTGCGGAATTTCTAATGGCTGCAATAATCCCTTTGGTTTACTTCTTTCTGCCTTGACCTCTTGACAGTTCAAGCATTTAGCCACAAATTCAGCTACATCCTTCTTCATGCCCGACCACCAAAAATTTTGTTTTAAGTCCTTATACAGTTTATCCCCACCAGGATGAACTGAATAGGGTGTATAATGACCTTCCTTCATTAATTGTTCCATTATCTCCTTACACCCTTTTGGTATTATCCACCTACCTTGGAATCTTACACTCCCATCTGGGTGTAATTCAAATGGACCATGTTTTCCATCAATCATCTTCTCCCTGATGCTCCCTACCCAATTGTCCTCTTCTTGTGCTTGTTTGACTTCCTGGAATAGGGTTGGAGTCACCGACATGTAATAAAATTTTATTTCCTGTTCCACCTGACCACACATCTGTATCTCCAAATTGAGTCTCTGAAAATCCTCGCATAATTGTTCGGGTAATACCCAAAGAGCATGGTTTGATTTTCGACTCAAGGCATCAGCTACGTTGTTTGCTTTGCCCTCCTGGTATTGGATTTCCAAGTCATAATCTTTGATCAATTCCAACCATCTCCTTTGCCTTAGATTAAGGTCTCGCTGAGTAAAGATGTACTTTAAACTCTTGTGGTCCGTATAAATCTTGCATGAGATTCCATAGAGGTAGTGTCGCCAAATCTTGAGAGCAAATACCACGGCTGCCAATTCTAAGTCATGCGTCGGGTAGTTAGCTTCATGAGTTTTTAATTGGCGAGAAGCATATGCTATTACCCTTCCATTTTGCATCAAAACACATCCTAGTCCCTTGTGAGATGCATCCGTGTACAACTCGTAACCTTCCGCTCCAACAGGTAAGGTCAATATTGGAGCAGTCGTCAATCTCGTCTTAAGTTCTTGGAATGCCTGCTCACATTCTTCACTCCAACTATACTTGGTCGTTTTCTTGAGAAGGTTTGTCAACGGCTTTGCTATCCTTGAGAAGTCCTGAACAAATCTTCGGTAATAACCCGCCAAACCTAAGAAACTACGGACTTCCGTAACTGATTTGGGTGCTTCCCATTCAAGTACAACTTGTATCTTAGCTGGGTCCACTGCTATCCCTTCTTGGGTGATTACGTGTCCAAGAAAAGCAACTTCTCTTTTCCAAAATTCACACTTTGACAATTTCGCAAAAAGTTTCTTTTCCCTTAGTGTTTGTAACACTGTCCGAAGATGTCCCTTGTGATCCTCCGGTGTCTCAGAGTAGACCAAGATGTCATCTATGAAGGCGACGACGAATTTATCTAAATAGGGAAGGAAAATTCGGTTCATCAGGTCCATAAAGGTTCCTGGGGCGTTAGTCACTCCGAATGGCATAACCGTGAATTCATAGTGCCCATATCTCGTCCGAAATGCTGTCTTAGGCACATCCCCCTTCGCGACTCGCACTTGATGATACCCTGACCGTAAGTCAATCTTTGAAAACACTCCCGCTCCTTTCAACTGATCGAATAAATCATCGATCCTAGGCAACGGGTACTTGTTCTTTACTGTGACTCGGTTTAGTTCCCTGTAATCGATGCACAGTCTAAGACTCCCATCCTTCTTCTTACTGTAATCGATGCACAGTCTAAGACTCCCATCCTTCTTCTTAACGTAATCGATGCACAGTCTAAGACTCCCATCCTTCTTCTTAACGAAATCGATGCACAGTCTAAGACTCCCATCCTTCTTCTTAACGAACAGTATGCACAGTCTAAGACTCCCATCCTTCTTCTTAACGAACAGTATCGGTGCACCCCAAGGCGATACGCTTGGTCTGATAAACCCTTTCTCCAGTAATTCCGCCAATTGTGCCTTTAGTTCCTCCATCTCTTTCGGTGCCATTCGATAAGGCGCTTTCGATGTAGGTGAGGTTCCTGGTATGAGATCAATGGTGAATTCCATCTCTCTTTCCGGTGGCATTTCTGTGAGATCGTCGGGGAACACGTCAGGAAATTCGCGTACAACTGGGATTCGATCGATTTCGAGTTCTTCTGGTTCGGAATCTTGCACCAAACAGAGGTATACTTCACATCCCTGGTGCATATACTGCTTCAGTTTCTGCGCTGTCAACAACCTGGATTCGTGTTCCTTGTCAATCCCTCGGTAGGATATTCTCCTCCCTTCTAGTCCTCGTAACACAATCTTCCGCTCATCACACACTATCCGAGCTTTATACTTATCCAACCAATCCATTCCGAGTACTACATCAATGCCCTCAAGTTCAAAACGAACGAGATTTCCGGGACAGTTAGTTCCAGCTATTTCTATCGCAATGTTATCATAACCATTTCTACAGGCTACTACTATTCCCGAAGCAGTTTTGACATTTAGATCTAGCTCAATAGTAGGCCTTAATTTCAGTCTATCAGCAAATGCAGATGATATAAATGAATTGGTAGCTCCTGTATCAAATAACACTATTCCAGGTACTGAGTTTATGGGAAATGTACCAGTTACGGCGTCGTTAGCCTGGGCCTGAGTGCTATTGACGACGTAAATTCTGCCTTGGTTTCCCGTGCTACCTTCTCCCATCACTTGCTTCCCTTTGTGGTTGGAACCAGATGCGACGTTTGTTGGTCCTCCCGGATTTGTTGACTGAGAGTTGGCCATTCTGTTTCCTATCTCTGCGGGTCTCTGACCAGTATTCCCATTAAATCTTCTCCCTTGGTTCACGTTCTGTAGGAGTTTTTGAGGACTGTCTACCCGACTCTGGCACTCAAAGGACTTGTGCCCAGAAAGACCGCATGTGAAGCACTTAATCCTCACTCCTTGGCAATTCACTCCTGGATGATTCCTTCCACATCTTGAACAAGTAAAACGGTTTCCTTCGTTAATTCTTTCCCTTCCTCTTCCTGATATTAGGTTGGAGCCACCTTGGTTCACTCTCTTGTTTCCCAGTGCGGATTTCTGTGACTTGTCATCGGCCTTTCTTTTATTTCGGCCATAAACTTCTTGTTGATCTAGGTACACCTGGTAATGGTCCGAGGCTCTATCGTACGCCTCCTTCAAGGTAGAGCACATGAATGGCGCAATCGCCCTCCTTACATCCCAGTCCAATCCTCGAACAAACCTTCGTGCCTTACTTGCTTCATTAGGTACAATCTCCTGAGCGAAATGCATTAGTTCCACGTACTGGTCATGATATTCTTCGATTGTTGCTCCCTTCTGTTTTAGCCGTAGAAATTCCTCGCATTTAATCCCTCTAATACGCTCGGTGTAGAACTGTCCCCTCAGTTCCTCCTTGAATTCTTCCCAACCAAACTCTAGGTCTTGTAGAAGATCAGGTCCTTCTGATGTCCACCAGTTGTCTGCAGCTTTCGTTAAATAATAGACCGCGGAAGGTACTCGTTGATTTGCAGGGCAATCCACTGCGTTGAGCAGTTTGTCAAACGTCCGGATCCACTCCTCTAAAATAACCGGATCTTTTTCTCCCGCATAGTGTGGTGGTTGTCGGCTTGCTATCGCCTTCGCATAATCGACTCGTGGTTGTCCTTGGTTCTGGTTCTGGTTTTGCTGAGCCATCATGAACTCAGCCATTCGCTCCATCGCTTGGGCCATACGATCAATTGCAGAGACGTTCTCGTTGCTACTGGTAGGCATGTTGCGTCTTGGAGGCATTTTCATTGGACGATAGATCCAAATTAGTATCCGAAGTATAAGAGTCCTCAAGGGTTAGCTAGTTAGGCAGTCAGTATAGCACCTACTTAAGTCCTATACAACGTCCCCTAACATTCACTTTATCATACCCGCTAAGCAGGGGTTTCTACCTCAGCATAGGGATAATTAACGCATTACGCTAGCCAGCTTACTCACAATAATCCCATGCAAGGATTAACACATGCAAGAAATCACAAACATTGATCATATTATTCAACAACCAGAATCGTAAGATTCTGTAGAGTAAAAGTAAAATACCCCCTTTTATGCTGTCGGACTTTCGTTCCAACTCTGCTCCAAAGCTTATGCTCATGATACCGTAACAACGACTTAGGTTAATCTCTACGAACCTAAGCTGACTTGAAACTTGAACTCAACCTAGGCTCGAACTTAGGCTTCGATCTAATTCCCGAAGGTTCAACCTAGGCTCTGATACCAACTTGTAACACCCCGGCTCGGCTATACCGTACATTCGGAGTAGTTACCGCCACACCTAGACTAAACCCAGCCAAGACCAGACAGAGTTCACTCTAGGTGCACAGGCTAACAAGAAAACTATTTCACATCATCATCATCATTACCCAACATATCTTCATACATATATATATAGGTGAGCAAAAGGGGTAGCTACACTAACTACCAGAATATATGCAAGAGTTTAATTACAACTTACTAGCCAGCTAAGTTCATCATGGCTACAAAAGATACATGTACACAAAAAAAAGGGTTCCTCCCATAACCTTTCTAATCAGTCATCCTCTTCTAAGGGGCGGTACTCCGGTTCGGAGTACGTCCCCCATACAAGGTGCTAGTTGCCCGCAACCCAGGTGAGATGATCCAGGAAGTAACTAGGAGTGTACATCATGGACCACTCATCCCAATGTTCCGAAGGAGCGAGATTCCACGGACAGGGATAAAAGACAACAAATTCTAAGGGATCACTCCCTTCCAACACCTCTACCGGAAAAGACCCAAACCTAGACCTGGCCCCATCCAGAAAATTTGGCTGGCTACTGCGAACCGGGATACGAGAGGGTGTAGTTGGGTAAGTCGGAGGAGGACTGTACGGTGGGGAAGGAATAGCAGGAACATAAGCCGGAGCTGGAGAGTCAGGAGCGAATCCAGGAGCATACGGGTCGACATCAACTAAGTACTGTACATAATCATCATGATCGTAGATAGGGAACTCCAACTCGGAAGGATCCGAGTCAGGTGGGCTACACGAGCCTACCCTAGACATCTGTTAAGAACACAACGAAGTGTAGTTAGCACGACGGCTAAGGAAATCCATTTGTCACTTAAAAGTAGACAAAGGTTTGAAAACATAGATAATCTAAAAGCTTTATAAAGTTTTACCATGATTTGAAAATCTGCCTGTAACGAAACGATTTATAGATAGTATAATAGCGTATAAACGTTAAATCATATAAAGCTTTTCTCAAATAAGAATGAAGTCATAACTTGCCACTCAAAATAATTTTCATGCCCTTTTCAGACAAGTTTGCAAAATTTCACATTTCCAGGAATTTCATCATTTGCGAATAGAACCGCAGCTCTAATATTTATAATAATCTGAACCGCAGCTCAGAGTAACAACAATTTTCATACTGCATATAGAACCGCAGCTCTATAATAATCTGAACCGCAGCCCAGAATAACAATAATTTTCATACTCAAAAATTTTCCACTTAGTTTCCCCTGAGTAAGCACTTTGAACATTTCTCACTTCTCCTTCTCAAACCTTAGGCAGTGGCATTTCCCTGCCTTCCCGTCGGTCTCCTTATCCCAACCTAGGGCCATGGCACTCCAGCCCTCCCATAGGTCCAACCTTATTCCAACCCCGGGCCGTGGCGTTTAAGCCTTCCCGAAGGTCCCCACCTTATTCCAGAAACTAAGGGTTTGAAAACATTTTTCTTTTTCTTTCCTGGAATCAAATAGTATTTTCAAAATAATTTATTTCATCCAAATATGGTTGTGACATCCCAAAATTTCGTCACTAGTTTTGTTACAAAAAAAAATATTTTTGTCAAAATTGATTTTGACAGTTTTTGTCCAGAAATTACAGTTTTGCGCAGTCCGAAAGATTGAGCCGGTAAAAATAGTTCCCGAACTCTTTTTCACTTGAAATTTTTATGGTAGAACCCTAACTCATAGTACTTGATGTTCATAAAAAGTTTTGGTCACCTAGGTTCACGAATTTACACAGAAAATTCCATTTTTGCCCTTGGCAGTGTGCTGTCCAGCATTTTTCCTTCTCTGGACCAGTTTTGGGAAAAATTCCGAAAACCATACTTATACTACTCCAAAAATTATGAAAGTTTATATGCGGCTTCTACACTTATAGAACTACATTTATAAAAAAAATTGGACCAAAATAATTTACAGAATTTTCCCAGAAATTCACGGAAGTTACTGACAGAAATCTGTCCTGATTTCCTTTCTCTATTTCCACAAGTATAAGCTTATATAGACATAAATACAACATATACAAGCATATCCAAGCTATGAACTTGTATACGAAAATATTCCCAAAGCTCCAAAAACACCATATTTCAACTAAAATCAATTATCCAAATTCAAGTGACTAATTCCAACTTAAGGGAATTCTTTACCTCACAAGTGTGTAATATCACCGTAAAAGTAGTCTTGAACCTTTATCCCCAAGTTTCACCGAAAAAACCCTAGGTAGAGTACACCACCATAACAACATATTTAAGAAATCTTTACCTACAATCAAGTTCTAGGGAAGAAATCAAGACTTTTTAACCGAATAATATTGAAATCTTACCGAACAAATTGGAGAGTTGTGTACAAGCTTGGCTATGGTTTTAATGGAGGAAAATGGTGGAAGTCACCTCTCTTTCTCTCTTTTGAAATTCGGCCAAGGAAGAAGAAGAAGAAGAACAAATGGAATAAATTGGCTTTGGGTATTCTTCCTTTTGAGGTAAGATGTTTTTATGGGGAAAAAAAAATAGAATAAAATAATGAAGTATTTTCAAACTTATCAGTTGGGGTCCAAACAGATAAAGTTTCGGTAGAAAATAATCTGGATAGAATAATTCTCGAAACCAAAAATTTATTCCAGACTATCCCTCAAAATTGGGCTAGGTTCGGTACACCGCAAAATTTTAGCGATGTACGATCAAAATAAATTTTCGCTGCTATGGGCTGATTTAATTGAATAGGAAGTTCAAGAATAATAATATGGTGTCTAATAATCCATTTCCTAGGATAATCGGGTCCGAATACCAGCTCCTAAAATTTTACGGTTCGTGACCGGCACGAACGATCGCAACTTAATAACAACTATACTTCCTTAAAAAAAAAATTGTTTTGAAGCATCGGTCACTTATCTTATGAATGTCATAGCTTAAAGACATATTTTCTGAACTTCAAACTTATCGAAATAGACGAGGGGTTACAATCTGTTCTTCACTGTGACTCGATTGAGCTCTCTATAGTCAATGCACAGTCTTAGGCTTCCATCCTCTTTTCTCACAAATAGTACCGGTGCGCCCCAAGGTGACACACTTGGCCTAATAAATCCCTTCTCCAATAACTCTAACAGTTGAGCCTTCTACTCCTCCATCTCCTTTGGCGCCATTCGATAAGGCGCCTTCGAGACTGGTGCGGTTCCTGGTACGAGGTCGATGGTAAATTCCACTTCCCTCTCTGGCGGCATTTCCGTGAGGTCATCTGGAAACACATCGGGAAATTCACGCGCCACTGGGATTTGATTTAGTTTAGGTTCTTCCATCCCAGCTTCCTGCATTAAACAGAGGTACACTTCACACTCCTTGCGAGCGTACTTCATCAGCCTCTGCATCGTCATCAACCTTGATTCAGGTTGTCTTTCCATTCCCCGATAGGATATTCTCCTCCCCTTCGGTCCTCGCAGGACAACCTTTCGCTCACTGCATACTATCTGAGCCTTATGTTTGTCCAACCAGTCCATTCCTAGTATCACATCGATACCCTCTAGATCGAAACGAATGAGGTTTCCGGGACAGTTGGATCCCACTATTTCTATTGTGATATTGTCATATCCCTCCTTACAGGCCACTACTATTCCCGAGGCAGTTCTTACCTTCAAATCTAACTCAATAGTAGGCCTTAACTTTAATCTATCCGCAAATGTAGGTGATATAAACGAATTACTAGCTCCTGTATCGAACAATACTAAGCCAGGTACTGAGTTAATAAGGAATGTACCGGTCACAACGTCGCTAGCCTGAGCTTGCTTGCTGTTAACGACGTAGATCTTGCCTTGGTTTGCTATGTTGCTTTCTCCCACGGGTGCTTTCCCTTTATTGATGGGATTTGGAATTGCGTTAGCCGGCCTCCCCCGATTTCCCTGTTGAGAGTTGCCTCCTCCATTTCTTGTCTCCGCGGGCCTTTGACTGGTGTTCCCACCGAACCCTCCTCTTTGAGTGTTTCTCTGAGAGGTGTCCCGATAATTGTCCGTTCTGGTTTGGCACTCGTAGTACTTGTGCCCCAAGAATCCGCACTTAAAGCACCTGATCTTCTCCCATTGGCAATTCTCTCCAAGGTGATCTCGTCCACACCTCCGGCAAGCTGAACTTCTCCTCTGATTCACTCCTCCCTTCCTTTCTCCTTGCATTGGATTAAACCTTCCCTGGTTGGTTTTCTTGTTGTCCGGCTTGAACTTCCCCTGTCTATCATCCACCTTCCTCTTATTCTTGCTGTAGACCTCCTGTTGATCCAGGTACACTTGGTAGTGGTCGGATGCTCTGTCATATGCCTCCTTGAGAGTAGTGCACATAAACGGTGCAATCGCCCCCCTCACGGCCCAATCCAGTCCACGTACAAACCTCCTCGCCTTGCTGGCTTCGTCAGGCACGATGTTCTGAGCAAACCTTACCAACTCCACATACCGATCATAATAGGCCTGTGCAGTTGCTCCCTTTTGTTTCAATCGCAGGAATTCCTCACACTTGATTCCCTTAATCCTTTCTGTGTAGAATTGTCCTCTCAATTCTTCCTTGAATTCCTCCCAGCCAAAGTCTGGGTTTTGCAGCAAGTCGGGCCCAGCTGTTGACCACCAGTTGTCTGCTGCTTTTGTTAGATAGTACACGGCAGAGGATACTCGCAGATCTGCAGGACAGTTGACTACATCGAGCAGCTTGTCAAATGTCCTAATCCATTCTTCCAAGATCACCGGGTCTTCTTCACCCGCATAGTATGGTGGCTACCTGCTTGCTATGGCCTCTGCAAAATCAACTCGCGGCTGTCTGTTATTTTGATTCTGGACTTGTTGAGCCATCATAAATCCAGCCATCTGTTCCATTGCGAGAGCCATACAGTCCATTGCCGATATCTCGTCGCCCTGACCGACAGGAATATTTCGTCTAGGCGGCATCTTCACCAAACGACAGTTTCAAGTTAGTTCTTGAAGCATAAAAGCTCTTAAGGAGTTAGCTAGCTACGCAGTTAGTATAGCAGCTACCCAAGTCCTATCCAGCAATTCCCAACATTTACTTCACCATGCCCATCAACCAAGCATCTCAACTATGGCATAGTAGTTAGGAACGCACTATACTATCATGCTTACTCACAACAATTATAAGCAATGATTAACGCACATAAAGATACACAAATATTGATCAAGGCATTCTAGAATCGGGAGATTTCGCGAAATACAGATGATGGGGTGCCCCTTTTTTATGCTGCCTGGTCTCCAGCTCCGCTCCATAACTCACACTTAGGCTCAGTCTTAGAAAACTTAGGCCGACTCAAACTTAGACTTTGAAAATCGAACTATCCGAATTTCAATCCTAAACCTACAACGAGACCACACAACCTAGGCTTCGACCTAATTCCCGAAGGTTCAACCTAGGCTCTGATACCACTTTGTAACACCCCGGACCTACCTTCCCGTACATCCGAGGCATTACCGCCACACCTAGAGAGAGTGTCCTATCATTTATCGATGAACCTCACTCTAAGTGCACATGCTAAAGGAACTCTTCTCATCACAACAATCACTCAACAGATACTTAACACTTACATACATATCAACTGGTGAAGCTTCATTAAGCAAAGTATATAATCTTGCAAAAATGCATACATAAGATTGCCCCTCGGGCCAAAATACCAACAAGGTTCAACCTAGACGCAACTGGTCATGCCTAGCCATCACTAAGGCTACAAAAAAAATATATGTACACCAAAAATGTTTTCCCAAAGACTCCCAAGGATCCGACGTCTAGTCAAGCATGCGGTACACGGGGCCGGTGAACTCTCCCCAGACTAGGTGCCACTCCCTCTCATACCAGGTAATATGGTCCAAAAACCGAGAAGTGGTTATGACCATCGACCACTCCTCCCAAACATCCCGAGGGCTAGGGTCCCAAGGGTAGGGGTAGTGCACAATGAACTCCAGGGGATCGCTACCATCTAACGGCTCTATGGGGTAAAAGCCGTAAGCAGCCTGGACCTCGTCTATAACCGGGCAAGACACAAAAGGGGCCGACGGAGCCATAGGAGTATCTAGGTTGGTGGGAGCCTCGGGAGCATAACCAGGTGCGTATGGGTCTTCTCCCTCCATCATCTGTATGTAATCGTCATAATCCATGCCCTGACAAACATACTCCGGTGAACTTTCGGAGTTCACCGGGCTGCAGGAACTGACACTAGACTGCATCTGATAAGAACACAGTGAAGTGTAGTTAGCACGACGGCTAAGTAAGGATATCCATGGGTTATTCAAAACTAAATAAAGGTTTTGTAAAAATTGTTACATAGGAAACCCTATACCTTACTCATCGGCAAAGATTCTACCTGCAACAGTTATAAATAGCAACTTGCATACATCATGAGCACAATTCAATAGCGTCTCATATCATTTTCCCTCTTGACAAGGTCATTAGGTAATCATTTACATACTCAATAATATATTGTTAAACAATTAAGCATACTAGTAAGCAGTAGAAAACATAATTCACATATTCTTGCTTGTAATCACTTTAGTAGAAAACCTTTCCTTCATAATGAAATTCTCATCACTTTTCACTTTTCAAAGAGAGAGATCACCCACAACCTTTGGGTACTTAAATACTTGTCACATCTCTCTTCCCCGTAGTTACGGAGTAATTACATTCACATTTCAAAATTCCTCTTAGTCCTAGATAGAAAGTGTGAGGCCTTTGGAGTTCTTTCTCCACTTTTGACCACTTGGATCATTGAACTCGGGTTCAGTGGTCATCGCCCGGTCTAATACTAATCCCCTGGACTTGTAGGAGCGTTGGAATGATTCCTAGTTAGCCTCACTCGGTTCATAAGAACGACACCTACCCGAACATAGAGTGACTATACTTAAGTGTGCACACCCCCGTAGGAGTACCTTTTCCTTCCGGGTGATATAGTACTCGGCGAATAGACTTCGCCCATAGTATGATTGATCATACACATGATTACCATGCGGAATAGGCACTTTAAGCTCATCTTTATTCCGTGGTTAACAAGATCCTTCACCACTTTTTTAGAACTAAGGTTTGAAAATATTTTTCTACTCTTTCCCTTTTTTCTTGCATTGGAAATAATCTGAACATACTTGGGTCAATCCCAATACTCGGAAATTAATTCTCCTTTTAACCCAATTCAAAAATTCTCCTTTTCTGTTACAAAACATTTGGATGATCCACTAACATCCTTTCACAAAAATAATTTAAGTGTAACAATTCTACACTTTCAACCCCACATTTTTCACATAAGTGTCACATTTGACACATACATCTCAATGCATATATCATATATATTTCCCAACTTCAACATAGGCATAACACATAACATATATTTATTCTTTACAAGCACATAATGCCACTTCCTTATACTATTCATAAGTTCACCCATATGTAACACAACCTACATAACACATATACCTAACTACATAGTATTACTCTTCTTACTAACAACATATATAATTATGGTTTATACATACCATATACTATACACAAAAGGTGACATTTTATTAATACATACATACCCATATAGGTACATATATATACGATTTTCATATACATATACATAATACACCTATATAATTTATACATATATATATATACTATACTACACGTATATAATATATATATATGCCTAATTCACGTACACGCCTAATTCACATATAATATATATATGATTATATATACTATACCATCCGTACATACACATAACTAGGTACATACTACATAATAATATATATATATATTACACCATACGTACATTTACACAAGTATGTACACAATACATGTATATACATTCATCATGTACACAAAAATTCTACCTAGAACTCATCATATTTCAACCAAGCTATCAATTATCTAGTTTCGAACAACCTCAACCAATTAAAGGGATTCCTTACCTCAACCGGGTTTCAAATTTTGTAGGAGATCCTTGTAGATGATTTTCCCCAATTCACCTTAAAACCCTAGAATTCCATCAACCACATAACACATGATTTTAAGAAATCTTAACTTAGATTCATGTTCTAGGATGAAAAATAAAGCTATCTACCGAATAAAATTGGAGGTTTACCGAATGTTTGGAGACTTTGTTGAAGAAATTTAGTTATGGAATACTAAGCTTCAATGAGGAAGATTATGGAAATTTTTGTCTTCTCTCCCTTGTGATATTTCGGCAATGAGGCAAGGAAAAATGAAGTTGAAGACTTAATTGTTATCTTGCTTCATAAGCTAGAGTAATACATGGTGAAAATTAGTGACATGTGTCACTTTCTAGTGGTAAGTAGAATAAATATCTTAGCTTAGACTGATCGGGATTAAATCAGATGAATTCTCGGTAGAAACTAATTCAATTCAAATAATTCTCGTACCCAAAAATTTATTCCAGTCTAAAACTCAAAATTGTACGATTACAAATAAATTTTGGCTGCTATGGGCTAATCTAATTAAATTGGAAATTCAAGAATAATAGTATGATGTCTAAAAATCCATTTCCTAGGACAAACGGGTCCGAATACCAGTTCCTAAAATTTTTACGGTTCATGACCGGGACGTACGATCGCACTAACTGTCCTTACTTATAATAATTCTTTTGAGGCATCGGGAGATCATCTCATGAATGTTACAGCCTAAAGAAATATTTTTGGAACCTTAATCTTACTGGAATAGACGAGGGGTTACAGTTCACCTCTTATTTTCGTAAGACCTTAGTCAAGGATCTCTCGAAGTGGGAGTGTGCACTTTTTAATTTGAGAAAGATAAAACTAGCAAGGCCCGGAATTGAACTAACTTTGGTAAGGCATGGGGCAAAAGGAGAGCCTAATGGTAAACTTAATGAGAAAACAAAACCGTTGATCATAAATAGAAAAAGGCATGAGGGGTTGACATGAGGAGAAGTCGAAAAGGCAAAAGGCCAATCACCAAGAGTTTAAAATTGAGGGAAGCCAATTCGTTGGGTTGTGTCCAAACCATAGTCTTCGGTAAGCAAAAAGCTTTATCTGGAGTCGGTTGTTCACATAAAAAGATCCCAAGAATTGAGAAAATAGAGCTGAGGTGAGCCGCTTCGCTAGGATTCGAGTACCCATTGCACTGACCTTCGAAAAAGCATGGAGCTCCATGTGAAGTCGGATGGCTCGATGAGGTTATCCTAGGAAGTGGGAAGAAAGAGGGACCGCGTGATAAGACTCCGAGATACCCTTATTTCAGGCACATTTTAGGGTTTTTTTATTGCGTCTATAGCATCCTTACTTGATAAATTATGTGCGTAAATGCTTGAAAATCACTAACTGATGCACAGAAGCTACTTTTAGATTAAAAGAAGTAAAACAGGAGCCCCGGGAGCAAATAGGACCAAAAGATGAGCCTAAAAAGCAAACCAGGCAAGACCGGAGCCCCGGAGGACCCAACTGGAAGGCTACACGCGTGTGAGCAAGCGTGAAAACTTTCCAGACACTTCCCACGCACGCTCACATGCGTGTGAGAGGCGTGGAGACGGTGATGCGCGAATTTCAGCTAGGGTTGTCATTTCGGAGACTATTTAAACCCCTTTGATGAATTTTCACAAGNGAGACTATTTAAACCCCTTTGATGAATTTTCACAAGGGGGATTCCAGAAATTTAGTTTTCCTTTTCTTAGTTTTTCCTTTGGAGAGCTTTCTCCATTTTTCTTAGTTTTTAGATTAGAACAATCTCCATTGTAGAAGACAACAAGCTTGGATTGAAGATCTTCTTCTCTCTAGGTGATTTCTATTTCATTTCTATAATTTTAGCTATCTTGTTCTTGGATTAAATTAGCTTTTGCTTGCATTTCATATCATGAGTAGCTAATTTAGTCTAGGGATTTGGATTGTGTGATTGAATACTGTTTGTGTGATGATCTTATCTCTATATCTTGGATCTATGAGTTTGTGTTGATGGATTATCTATTTTTGTCTTTTGATTATTGTTTTGATGAGATCTTGTTTGGATTTGGCCAATCTAGATGAGAAATTGAGCTCTTGACTCTTTCATGTCTTTGATTAGAGTTAGGATTTGAAGCTTTACACAATCAAAGTTCATATGGACTTCTTAAGAATAGTAGGATAATGTGTAGCTTAAGTGTTTGATAAAATTCGTCTTAGAACTTTGGATGCTTGAAGGCACTCCTAAGTCAAAGAAGCCTTAGTACACAAGGTGGAAAAGGACTAAGACAACACACTCTTGAATAGACAAAAGGTGGAAAAGGACTAAGACAACACACTCTTGAATAGACAATAGGTGGAAAAGGACTAAGACAACACACTCTTGAATAGACAATGTCCTAGCAATCCTAATCCATGACCTTGGACACTCCACTATACAATATTCATGAACACTATCCAATCCCTACCCCTTTTACATATTCCCAAAATCACTTTTACTTTACTACTCTCTTGCACTCAAACCAATCAATGAACTGCTCTCACTCACAAATCACCCTTCACCACACTCGAGTCCTATGCATGATCCAATCAAGTAAACTCCCGAACATTTGACACCCCTCTACGTCCCTCCTTCGAGACCGACACTCAGGGAGTCACAGCCTTTCCGTTTTATCATATAAATATCTTTTGACACTCCAACCCTACGCAAATACCGCAATGTCAAAATGGCGTTGTTGCCGGGGAGGGCATTAGGTTGTCATATGTTTTTGTTTACTTTGTTTGTATGAATGCTAGATTCGAGAAATGTTAATCCATTCCACTTAATTTTGTTTTGTTTTTACTTGTTTTTGCTACTAACCCAATTGACTACTTATAGTCAATTGTGGAAATTTTCGTTTCGTTGATAATATTACTAGGTGAATGCACACGAGAGCAAAAGGAAATCAAGGTTTACTACCCTACATTCCTGAAATTAATAGAGCAACTAGAAGGAAAAATACCCAAGGATCACTAATGGCTTCATCAAGCGCAACAAGAAATCCACAAGGAAGAGGCACAACAGTACCAAATCCACCCCCAGTTCCAATTAATCCACAAGTACCGATTAACCATGAAGAACCACAAGCTAACAGAGCAAACAATCAAGAGAACATTCGTGAAGAGGAATATTATGGAAATCCTCAAGAACCACAAAGATCAATTGCATATTACATAACTCCGGATTTTAACATGCACAACTCAATCTATGTACCCCCAATGGAGAACGTCAACTTTCACGTGCATCCAACTATTCTCACACTGGTTCAGAACAATCAATATTCGGGATTACCATTTGAAGATCGCAACGCACACATCACAAGGTTTATACGAGCATCTGGGTTGTACAGACAAGAAGGCGTTAGCCTCCCGCAGGTCAAACATCTCAAAAACCTCGGGCCGCTACACCCATGCCTCCCGCAGGTCAAACATCTCAACAACCTCGGGCCACGGCTCAAAAGCCTCCCGCAGGTCAGACATATCAACAAACTCGGGCCACGGCACTCATGCCTCCCGCAGGTCAAAACAACTCGACAACCTCGGGCC
>NC_044918.1:33426025-33444032 GCF_003576645.1 Ipomoea triloba
CATCTCAACAACCTCGGGCCACGGCACTCATGCCTCCCGCAGGTCAAAACAACTCGACAACCTCGGGCCAAGGCACTTATGCCTCCCGCAGGTCAAACATCTCAACAACCTCGGGCCACGGCACTCATGCCTCCCACAACTCGACAACCTCGGGCCGCGGCACTTATGCCTCCCGCAGGTCAAACATCTCAACAACCTCGGACCACGGCTCACAAGCCTCCCGCAGGTCAAACATATCAACAACCTCGGGCCACGGCACTCACGCCTCCCGCAGGGCAAACATCTCAACAACCTCGGGCTACGACACTCATGCCTTTTGCAGGTTAAACATCTCAACAACCTGGGGCCACGACACTCATGCCTCCCGCAGGTCAAACATCTCAACAACCTCGGGCCACGGCACTCACGCCTCCCGCAGGGCAAACAACTCAACAACCTCGGGCCGCGGCACTCATGCCTCCCGCAGGTCAAACATCTCAACAACCTCGGGCTACGACACTCATGCCTCCCGCAGGTCAAACATCTCAACATCCTCGGGCCACGGCACTCCTGCCTCGCGCAGGTCAAACATCTCAACAACCTCGGGCTACGACACTCATGCTTCCCGCAGGTCAAACATCTCAACATCCTCGGGCCACGGCACTCCTGCCTCGCGCAGGTCAAACATCTCAACAACCTCGGGCTACGACACTCATGCTTCCCGCAGGTCAAACATCTCAACATCCTCGGGCCACGGCACTCCTGCCTCGCGCAGGTCAAACATCTCAACAACCTCGGGCTACGACACTCATGCTTCCCGCAGGTCAAACATCTCAACATCCTCGGGCCACGGCACTCCTGCCTCGCGCAGGTCAAACATCTCAACAACCTCGGGCTACGACACTCATGCTTCCCGCAGGTCAAACATCTCAACATCCTCGGGCCACGGCACTCCTGCCTCGCGCAGGTCAAACATCTCAACAACCTCGGGCTACGACACTCATGCTTCCCGCAGGTCAAACATCTCAACATCCTCGGGCCACGGCACTCCTGCCTCGCGCAGGTCAAACATCTCAACAACCTCGGGCTACGACACTCATGCTTCCCGCAGGTCAAACATCTCAACATCCTCGGGCCACGGCACTCCTGCCTCGCGCAGGTCAAACATCTCAACAACCTCGGGCTACGACACTCATGCTTCCCGCAGGTCAAACATCTCAACAACCTCGGGCCACGGCTCAAAAGCCTCCCGCAGGTCAGACATATCAACAAACTCGGGCCACGGCACTCATGCCTCCCGCAGGTCAAAACAACTCGACAACCTCGGGCCGCGGCACTTATGCCTCCCGCAGGTCAAACATCTCAACAACCTCGGGCCACGGCTCACAAGCCTCCCGCAGGTCAAACATCTCAACAACCTCGGGCCACGGCACTCATGCCTCCCGCAGGTCAAACATCTCAACAACCTCGGGCTACGACACTCATGCTTCCCGCAGGTCAAACATCTCAACATCCTCGGGCCACGGCACTCCTGCCTCGCGCAGGTCAAACATCTCAACAACCTCGGGCTACGGCACTCATGCCTCCCGCAGGTCAAACATCTCAACAACCTCGGGCCACGGCTCACAAGCCACCCGTAGGTCAAACATATCAACAACCTCGAGCCACGGCACTCATGCCTCCCGCAGGTCAAACATCTCAACAACCTCGGGCTACGGCACTCATGCCCCCCGCAGGTGAAACATCCAACAACCTCGGGCCACGGCACTCATGCCTCCCGAAGGTCAAACAACTCAACAACCTCGGGCCGCGGCACTCATGCCTCCCGCAGGTCAAACATCTCAACAATCTCGGGCCACGACTCACAAGCCTCCCGCAGGTCAAACATCTCAACAACCTCGAGCTACGACACTCATGCCTCCTGCAGGTTAAACATCTCAACAACCTGGGGCCACAACACTCATGCCTCCCGCAGGTCAAACATCTCAACAATCTCGGGCCACGACTCACAAGCCTCCCGCAGGTCAAACATCTCAACAACCTCGAGCTACGACACTCATGCCTCCTGCAGGTTAAACATCTCAACAACCTGGGGCCACAACACTCATGCCTCCCGCAGGTCAAACATCTCAACAACCTCGGGCCACGGCTCACAAGCCTCCCGCAGGTCAAACATATCAACAACCTCGGGCCACGGCACTCATGCCTCCCGCAGGGCAAACAACTCAACAACCTCGGGCCGCGGCACTCATGCATCCCGCAGGTCAAACATCTCAACAACCTCGGGCCACGGCTCACAAGCCTCCCGCAGGTCAAACATCTCAACAACCTCGGGCCACGGCACTCATGCCTCCCGCAGGTCAAACATCTCAACAACCTCGGGCCGCGGCACTCATGCCTCCCGCAGGTCAAACATCTCAACAACCTCGGGCCACGGCACTCATGCCTCCCGCAGGTCAAACATCTCAACAACCTCGGGCCGCGGCACTCATGCCTCCCGCAGGTCAAACATCTCAACAACCTCGGGCCACGGCACTCATGCCTCCCGCAGGTCAAACATCTCAACAACCTCGGGCCGCGGCACTCATGCCTCCCGCAGGTCAAACATCTCAACAACCTCGGGCCACGGCACTCATGCCTCCCGCAGGTCAAACATCTCAACAACCTCGGGCCGCGGCACTCATGCCTCCCGCAGGTCAAACATCTCAACAACCTCGGGCCACGGCACTCATGCCTCCCGCAGGTCAAACATCTCAACAACCTCGGGCCGCGGCACTCATGCCTCCCGCAGGTCAAACATCTCAACAACCTCGGGCCACGGCACTCATGCCTCCCGCAGGTCAAACATCTCAACAACCTCGGGCCGCGGCACTCATGCCTCCCGCAGGTCAAACATCTCAACAACCTCGGGCCACGGCACTCATGCCTCCCGCAGGTCAAACATCTCAACAACCTCGGGCCGCGGCACTCATGCCTCCCGCAGGTCAAACATCTCAACAACCTCGGGCCACGGCACTCATGCCTCCCGCAGGTCAAACATCTCAACAACCTCGGGCCGCGGCACTCATGCCTCCCGCAGGTCAAACATCTCAACAACCTCGGGCCACGGCACTCATGCCTCCCGCAGGTCAAACATCTCAACAACCTCGGGCCGCGGCACTCATGCCTCCCGCAGGTCAAACATCTCAACAACCTCGGGCCACGGCACTCATGCCTCCCGCAGGTCAAACATCTCAACAACCTCGGGCCGCGGCACTCATGCCTCCCGCAGGTCAAACATCTCAACAACCTCGGGCCACGGCACTCATGCCTCCCGCAGGTCAAACATCTCAACAACCTCGGGCCGCGGCACTCATGCCTCCCGCAGGTCAAACATCTCAACAACCTCGGGCCACGGCACTCATGCCTCCCGCAGGTCAAACATCTCAACAACCTCGGGCCGCGGCACTCATGCCTCCCGCAGGTCAAACATCTCAACAACCTCGGGCCACGGCACTCATGCCTCCCGCAGGTCAAACATCTCAACAACCTCGGGCCGCGGCACTCATGCCTCCCGCAGGTCAAACATCTCAACAACCTCGGGCCACGGCACTCATGCCTCCCGCAGGTCAAACATCTCAACAACCTCGGGCCGCGGCACTCATGCCTCCCGCAGGTCAAACATCTCAACAACCTCGGGCCACGGCACTCATGCCTCCCGCAGGTCAAACATCTCAACAACCTCGGGCCGCGGCACTCATGCCTCCCGCAGGTCAAACATCTCAACAACCTCGGGCCACGGCACTCATGCCTCCCGCAGGTCAAACATCTCAACAACCTCGGGCCGCGGCACTCATGCCTCCCGCAGGTCAAACATCTCAACAACCTCGGGCCACGGCACTCATGCCTCCCGCAGGTCAAACATCTCAACAACCTCGGGCCGCGGCACTCATGCCTCCCGCAGGTCAAACATCTCAACAACCTCGGGCCACGGCACTCATGCCTCCCGCAGGTCAAACATCTCAACAACCTCGGGCCGCGGCACTCATGCCTCCCGCAGGTCAAACATCTCAACAACCTCGGGCCACGGCACTCATGCCTCCCGCAGGTCAAACATCTCAACAACCTCGGGCCGCGGCACTCATGCCTCCCGCAGGTCAAACATCTCAACAACCTCGGGCCACGGCACTCATGCCTCCCGCAGGTCAAACATCTCAACAACCTCGGGCCGCGGCACTCATGCCTCCCGCAGGTCAAACATCTCAACAACCTCGGGCCACGGCACTCATGCCTCCCGCAGGTCAAACATCTCAACAACCTCGGGCCGCGGCACTCATGCCTCCCGCAGGTCAAACATCTCAACAACCTCGGGCCACGGCACTCATGCCTCCCGCAGGTCAAACATCTCAACAACCTCGGGCCGCGGCACTCATGCCTCCCGCAGGTCAAACATCTCAACAACCTCGGGCCACGGCACTCATGCCTCCCGCAGGTCAAACATCTCAACAACCTCGGGCCGCGGCACTCATGCCTCCCGCAGGTCAAACATCTCAACAACCTCGGGCCACGGCACTCATGCCTCCCGCAGGTCAAACATCTCAACAACCTCGGGCCGCGGCACTCATGCCTCCCGCAGGTCAAACATCTCAACAACCTCGGGCCACGGCACTCATGCCTCCCGCAGGTCAAACATCTCAACAACCTCGGGCCGCGGCACTCATGCCTCCCGCAGGTCAAACATCTCAACAACCTCGGGCCACGGCACTCATGCCTCCCGCAGGTCAAACATCTCAACAACCTCGGGCCGCGGCACTCATGCCTCCCGCAGGTCAAACATCTCAACAACCTCGGGCCACGGCACTCATGCCTCCCGCAGGTCAAACATCTCAACAACCTCGGGCCGCGGCACTCATGCCTCCCGCAGGTCAAACATCTCAACAACCTCGGGCCACGGCACTCATGCCTCCCGCAGGTCAAACATCTCAACAACCTCGGGCCGCGGCACTCATGCCTCCCGCAGGTCAAACATCTCAACAACCTCGGGCCACGGCACTCATGCCTCCCGCAGGTCAAACATCTCAACAACCTCGGGCCGCGGCACTCATGCCTCCCGCAGGTCAAACATCTCAACAACCTCGGGCCACGGCACTCATGCCTCCCGCAGGTCAAACATCTCAACAACCTCGGGCCGCGGCACTCATGCCTCCCGCAGGTCAAACATCTCAACAACCTCGGGCCACGGCACTCATGCCTCCCGCAGGTCAAACATCTCAACAACCTCGGGCCGCGGCACTCATGCCTCCCGCAGGTCAAACATCTCAACAACCTCGGGCCACGGCACTCATGCCTCCCGCAGGTCAAACATCTCAACAACCTCGGGCCGCGGCACTCATGCCTCCCGCAGGTCAAACATCTCAACAACCTCGGGCCACGGCACTCATGCCTCCCGCAGGTCAAACATCTCAACAACCTCGGGCCGCGGCACTCATGCCTCCCGCAGGTCAAACATCTCAACAACCTCGGGCCACGGCACTCATGCCTCCCGCAGGTCAAACATCTCAACAACCTCGGGCCGCGGCACTCATGCCTCCCGCAGGTCAAACATCTCAACAACCTCGGGCCACGGCACTCATGCCTCCCGCAGGTCAAACATCTCAACAACCTCGGGCCGCGGCACTCATGCCTCCCGCAGGTCAAACATCTCAACAACCTCGGGCCACGGCACTCATGCCTCCCGCAGGTCAAACATCTCAACAACCTCGGGCCGCGGCACTCATGCCTCCCGCAGGTCAAACATCTCAACAACCTCGGGCCACGGCACTCATGCCTCCCGCAGGTCAAACATCTCAACAACCTCGGGCCGCGGCACTCATGCCTCCCGCAGGTCAAACATCTCAACAACCTCGGGCCACGGCACTCATGCCTCCCGCAGGTCAAACATCTCAACAACCTCGGGCCGCGGCACTCATGCCTCCCGCAGGTCAAACATCTCAACAACCTCGGGCCACGGCACTCATGCCTCCCGCAGGTCAAACATCTCAACAACCTCGGGCCGCGGCACTCATGCCTCCCGCAGGTCAAACATCTCAACAACCTCGGGCCACGGCACTCATGCCTCCCGCAGGTCAAACATCTCAACAACCTCGGGCCGCGGCACTCATGCCTCCCGCAGGTCAAACATCTCAACAACCTCGGGCCACGGCACTCATGCCTCCCGCAGGTCAAACATCTCAACAACCTCGGGCCGCGGCACTCATGCCTCCCGCAGGTCAAACATCTCAACAACCTCGGGCCACGGCACTCATGCCTCCCGCAGGTCAAACATCTCAACAACCTCGGGCCGCGGCACTCATGCCTCCCGCAGGTCAAACATCTCAACAACCTCGGGCCACGGCACTCATGCCTCCCGCAGGTCAAACATCTCAACAACCTCGGGCCGCGGCACTCATGCCTCCCGCAGGTCAAACATCTCAACAACCTCGGGCCACGGCACTCATGCCTCCCGCAGGTCAAACATCTCAACAACCTCGGGCCGCGGCACTCATGCCTCCCGCAGGTCAAACATCTCAACAACCTCGGGCCACGGCACTCATGCCTCCCGCAGGTCAAACATCTCAACAACCTCGGGCCGCGGCACTCATGCCTCCCGCAGGTCAAACATCTCAACAACCTCGGGCCACGGCACTCATGCCTCCCGCAGGTCAAACATCTCAACAACCTCGGGCCGCGGCACTCATGCCTCCCGCAGGTCAAACATCTCAACAACCTCGGGCCACGGCACTCATGCCTCCCGCAGGTCAAACATCTCAACAACCTCGGGCCGCGGCACTCATGCCTCCCGCAGGTCAAACATCTCAACAACCTCGGGCCACGGCACTCATGCCTCCCGCAGGTCAAACATCTCAACAACCTCGGGCCGCGGCACTCATGCCTCCCGCAGGTCAAACATCTCAACAACCTCGGGCCACGGCACTCATGCCTCCCGCAGGTCAAACATCTCAACAACCTCGGGCCGCGGCACTCATGCCTCCCGCAGGTCAAACATCTCAACAACCTCGGGCCACGGCACTCATGCCTCCCGCAGGTCAAACATCTCAACAACCTCGGGCCGCGGCACTCATGCCTCCCGCAGGTCAAACATCTCAACAACCTCGGGCCACGGCACTCATGCCTCCCGCAGGTCAAACATCTCAACAACCTCGGGCCGCGGCACTCATGCCTCCCGCAGGTCAAACATCTCAACAACCTCGGGCCACGGCACTCATGCCTCCCGCAGGTCAAACATCTCAACAACCTCGGGCCGCGGCACTCATGCCTCCCGCAGGTCAAACATCTCAACAACCTCGGGCCACGGCACTCATGCCTCCCGCAGGTCAAACATCTCAACAACCTCGGGCCGCGGCACTCATGCCTCCCGCAGGTCAAACATCTCAACAACCTCGGGCCACGGCACTCATGCCTCCCGCAGGTCAAACATCTCAACAACCTCGGGCCGCGGCACTCATGCCTCCCGCAGGTCAAACATCTCAACAACCTCGGGCCACGGCACTCATGCCTCCCGCAGGTCAAACATCTCAACAACCTCGGGCCGCGGCACTCATGCCTCCCGCAGGTCAAACATCTCAACAACCTCGGGCCACGGCACTCATGCCTCCCGCAGGTCAAACATCTCAACAACCTCGGGCCGCGGCACTCATGCCTCCCGCAGGTCAAACATCTCAACAACCTCGGGCCACGGCACTCATGCCTCCCGCAGGTCAAACATCTCAACAACCTCGGGCCGCGGCACTCATGCCTCCCGCAGGTCAAACATCTCAACAACCTCGGGCCACGGCACTCATGCCTCCCGCAGGTCAAACATCTCAACAACCTCGGGCCGCGGCACTCATGCCTCCCGCAGGTCAAACATCTCAACAACCTCGGGCCACGGCACTCATGCCTCCCGCAGGTCAAACATCTCAACAACCTCGGGCCGCGGCACTCATGCCTCCCGCAGGTCAAACATCTCAACAACCTCGGGCCACGGCACTCATGCCTCCCGCAGGTCAAACATCTCAACAACCTCGGGCCGCGGCACTCATGCCTCCCGCAGGTCAAACATCTCAACAACCTCGGGCCACGGCACTCATGCCTCCCGCAGGTCAAACATCTCAACAACCTCGGGCCGCGGCACTCATGCCTCCCGCAGGTCAAACATCTCAACAACCTCGGGCCACGGCACTCATGCCTCCCGCAGGTCAAACATCTCAACAACCTCGGGCCGCGGCACTCATGCCTCCCGCAGGTCAAACATCTCAACAACCTCGGGCCACGGCACTCATGCCTCCCGCAGGTCAAACATCTCAACAACCTCGGGCCGCGGCACTCATGCCTCCCGCAGGTCAAACATCTCAACAACCTCGGGCCACGGCACTCATGCCTCCCGCAGGTCAAACATCTCAACAACCTCGGGCCGCGGCACTCATGCCTCCCGCAGGTCAAACATCTCAACAACCTCGGGCCACGGCACTCATGCCTCCCGCAGGTCAAACATCTCAACAACCTCGGGCCGCGGCACTCATGCCTCCCGCAGGTCAAACATCTCAACAACCTCGGGCCACGGCACTCATGCCTCCCGCAGGTCAAACATCTCAACAACCTCGGGCCGCGGCACTCATGCCTCCCGCAGGTCAAACATCTCAACAACCTCGGGCCACGGCACTCATGCCTCCCGCAGGTCAAACATCTCAACAACCTCGGGCCGCGGCACTCATGCCTCCCGCAGGTCAAACATCTCAACAACCTCGGGCCACGGCACTCATGCCTCCCGCAGGTCAAACATCTCAACAACCTCGGGCCGCGGCACTCATGCCTCCCGCAGGTCAAACATCTCAACAACCTCGGGCCACGGCACTCATGCCTCCCGCAGGTCAAACATCTCAACAACCTCGGGCCGCGGCACTCATGCCTCCCGCAGGTCAAACATCTCAACAACCTCGGGCCACGGCACTCATGCCTCCCGCAGGTCAAACATCTCAACAACCTCGGGCCGCGGCACTCATGCCTCCCGCAGGTCAAACATCTCAACAACCTCGGGCCACGGCACTCATGCCTCCCGCAGGTCAAACATCTCAACAACCTCGGGCCGCGGCACTCATGCCTCCCGCAGGTCAAACATCTCAACAACCTCGGGCCACGGCACTCATGCCTCCCGCAGGTCAAACATCTCAACAACCTCGGGCCGCGGCACTCATGCCTCCCGCAGGTCAAACATCTCAACAACCTCGGGCCACGGCACTCATGCCTCCCGCAGGTCAAACATCTCAACAACCTCGGGCCGCGGCACTCATGCCTCCCGCAGGTCAAACATCTCAACAACCTCGGGCCACGGCACTCATGCCTCCCGCAGGTCAAACATCTCAACAACCTCGGGCCGCGGCACTCATGCCTCCCGCAGGTCAAACATCTCAACAACCTCGGGCCACGGCACTCATGCCTCCCGCAGGTCAAACATCTCAACAACCTCGGGCCGCGGCACTCATGCCTCCCGCAGGTCAAACATCTCAACAACCTCGGGCCACGGCACTCATGCCTCCCGCAGGTCAAACATCTCAACAACCTCGGGCCGCGGCACTCATGCCTCCCGCAGGTCAAACATCTCAACAACCTCGGGCCACGGCACTCATGCCTCCCGCAGGTCAAACATCTCAACAACCTCGGGCCGCGGCACTCATGCCTCCCGCAGGTCAAACATCTCAACAACCTCGGGCCACGGCACTCATGCCTCCCGCAGGTCAAACATCTCAACAACCTCGGGCCGCGGCACTCATGCCTCCCGCAGGTCAAACATCTCAACAACCTCGGGCCACGGCACTCATGCCTCCCGCAGGTCAAACATCTCAACAACCTCGGGCCGCGGCACTCATGCCTCCCGCAGGTCAAACATCTCAACAACCTCGGGCCACGGCACTCATGCCTCCCGCAGGTCAAACATCTCAACAACCTCGGGCCGCGGCACTCATGCCTCCCGCAGGTCAAACATCTCAACAACCTCGGGCCACGGCACTCATGCCTCCCGCAGGTCAAACATCTCAACAACCTCGGGCCGCGGCACTCATGCCTCCCGCAGGTCAAACATCTCAACAACCTCGGGCCACGGCACTCATGCCTCCCGCAGGTCAAACATCTCAACAACCTCGGGCCGCGGCACTCATGCCTCCCGCAGGTCAAACATCTCAACAACCTCGGGCCACGGCACTCATGCCTCCCGCAGGTCAAACATCTCAACAACCTCGGGCCGCGGCACTCATGCCTCCCGCAGGTCAAACATCTCAACAACCTCGGGCCACGGCACTCATGCCTCCCGCAGGTCAAACATCTCAACAACCTCGGGCCGCGGCACTCATGCCTCCCGCAGGTCAAACATCTCAACAACCTCGGGCCACGGCACTCATGCCTCCCGCAGGTCAAACATCTCAACAACCTCGGGCCGCGGCACTCATGCCTCCCGCAGGTCAAACATCTCAACAACCTCGGGCCACGGCACTCATGCCTCCCGCAGGTCAAACATCTCAACAACCTCGGGCCGCGGCACTCATGCCTCCCGCAGGTCAAACATCTCAACAACCTCGGGCCACGGCACTCATGCCTCCCGCAGGTCAAACATCTCAACAACCTCGGGCCGCGGCACTCATGCCTCCCGCAGGTCAAACATCTCAACAACCTCGGGCCACGGCACTCATGCCTCCCGCAGGTCAAACATCTCAACAACCTCGGGCCGCGGCACTCATGCCTCCCGCAGGTCAAACATCTCAACAACCTCGGGCCACGGCACTCATGCCTCCCGCAGGTCAAACATCTCAACAACCTCGGGCCGCGGCACTCATGCCTCCCGCAGGTCAAACATCTCAACAACCTCGGGCCACGGCACTCATGCCTCCCGCAGGTCAAACATCTCAACAACCTCGGGCCGCGGCACTCATGCCTCCCGCAGGTCAAACATCTCAACAACCTCGGGCCACGGCACTCATGCCTCCCGCAGGTCAAACATCTCAACAACCTCGGGCCGCGGCACTCATGCCTCCCGCAGGTCAAACATCTCAACAACCTCGGGCCACGGCACTCATGCCTCCCGCAGGTCAAACATCTCAACAACCTCGGGCCGCGGCACTCATGCCTCCCGCAGGTCAAACATCTCAACAACCTCGGGCCACGGCACTCATGCCTCCCGCAGGTCAAACATCTCAACAACCTCGGGCCGCGGCACTCATGCCTCCCGCAGGTCAAACATCTCAACAACCTCGGGCCACGGCACTCATGCCTCCCGCAGGTCAAACATCTCAACAACCTCGGGCCGCGGCACTCATGCCTCCCGCAGGTCAAACATCTCAACAACCTCGGGCCACGGCACTCATGCCTCCCGCAGGTCAAACATCTCAACAACCTCGGGCCGCGGCACTCATGCCTCCCGCAGGTCAAACATCTCAACAACCTCGGGCCACGGCACTCATGCCTCCCGCAGGTCAAACATCTCAACAACCTCGGGCCGCGGCACTCATGCCTCCCGCAGGTCAAACATCTCAACAACCTCGGGCCACGGCACTCATGCCTCCCGCAGGTCAAACATCTCAACAACCTCGGGCCGCGGCACTCATGCCTCCCGCAGGTCAAACATCTCAACAACCTCGGGCCACGGCACTCATGCCTCCCGCAGGTCAAACATCTCAACAACCTCGGGCCGCGGCACTCATGCCTCCCGCAGGTCAAACATCTCAACAACCTCGGGCCACGGCACTCATGCCTCCCGCAGGTCAAACATCTCAACAACCTCGGGCCGCGGCACTCATGCCTCCCGCAGGTCAAACATCTCAACAACCTCGGGCCGCGGCACTCATGCCTCCCGCAGGTCAAACATCTCAACAACCTCGGGCCACGGCTCAAAAGCCTCCCGCAGGTCTAACATCTCAACAATCTCGGGCCGCGGCACTCATGCCTCCCGCAGGTCAAACATCTCAACAACCTCGGGCCACGGCACTCATGCCTCCCGCAGGTCAAACAACTCAACAACCTCGGGCCGCGGCACTCTTGCCTCCCGTAGGGCAAACAACTCAACAACCTCGAGCCACGGCACTCATGCCTCCCGCAGGTCAGACAACTCAACAACCTCGGGCCGCGGCACTCATGCCTCCCGTAGGGCAAACAACTCAACAACCTCGAGCCACGGCACTCATGCCTCCCGCAGGTCAGACAACTCAACAACCTCGGGCCGCGGCACTCATGCCTCCCGTAGGGCAAACAACTCAACAACCTCGAGCCACGGCACTCATGCCTCCCGCAGGTCAGACAACTCAACAACCTCGGGCCGCGGCACTCATGCCTCCCGTAGGGCAAACAACTCAACAACCTCGAGCCACGGCACTCATGCCTCCCGCAGGTCAGACAACTCAACAACCTCGGGCCGCGGCACTCATGCCTCCCGTAGGGCAAACAACTCAACAACCTCGAGCCACGGCACTCATGCCTCCCGCAGGTCAGACAACTCAACAACCTCGGGCCGCGGCACTCATGCCTCCCGTAGGGCAAACAACTCAACAACCTCGAGCCACGGCACTCATGCCTCCCGCAGGTCAGACAACTCAACAACCTCGGGCCGCGGCACTCATGCCTCCCGTAGGGCAAACAACTCAACAACCTCGAGCCACGGCACTCATGCCTCCCGCAGGTCAGACAACTCAACAACCTCGGGCCGCGGCACTCATGCCTCCCGTAGGGCAAACAACTCAACAACCTCGAGCCACGGCACTCATGCCTCCCGCAGGTCAGACAACTCAACAACCTCGGGCCGCGGCACTCATGCCTCCCGTAGGGCAAACAACTCAACAACCTCGAGCCACGGCACTCATGCCTCCCGCAGGTCAGACAACTCAACAACCTCGGGCCGCGGCACTCATGCCTCCCGTAGGGCAAACAACTCAACAACCTCGAGCCACGGCACTCATGCCTCCCGCAGGTCAGACAACTCAACAACCTCGGGCCGCGGCACTCATGCCTCCCGTAGGGCAAACAACTCAACAACCTCGAGCCACGGCACTCATGCCTCCCGCAGGTCAGACAACTCAACAACCTCGGGCCGCGGCACTCATGCCTCCCGTAGGGCAAACAACTCAACAACCTCGAGCCACGGCACTCATGCCTCCCGCAGGTCAGACAACTCAACAACCTCGGGCCGCGGCACTCATGCCTCCCGTAGGGCAAACAACTCAACAACCTCGAGCCACGGCACTCATGCCTCCCGCAGGTCAGACAACTCAACAACCTCGGGCCGCGGCACTCATGCCTCCCGTAGGGCAAACAACTCAACAACCTCGAGCCACGGCACTCATGCCTCCCGCAGGTCAAACAACTCAACAACCTAGGGCCACGGCTCACAAGCCACCCGTAGGTCAAACATATCAACAACCTCGGGCCACGGCACTCATGCCTCCCGTAGGGCAAACAACTCAACAACCTCGGGCCGCGGCACTCATGCCTCCCGTAGGGCAAACAACTCAACAACCTCGAGCCACGGCACTCATGCCTCCCGCAGGTCAAACAACTCAACAACCTCGGGCCGCGGCACTCATGCCTCCCGCTGGTCAAACATCTCAACAATCTCGGGCCGCGGCACTCATGCCTCCCGCTGGTCAAACATCTCAACAATCTCGGGCCGCGGCACTCATGCCTCCCGCTGGTCAAACATCTCAACAATCTCGGGCCGCGGCACTCATGCCTCCCGCTGGTCAAACATCTCAACAATCTCGGGCCGCGGCACTCATGCCTCCCGCTGGTCAAACATCTCAACAATCTCGGGCCGCGGCACTCATGCCTCCCGCTGGTCAAACATCTCAACAATCTCGGGCCGCGGCACTCATGCCTCCCGCTGGTCAAACATCTCAACAATCTCGGGCCGCGGCACTCATGCCTCCCGCTGGTCAAACATCTCAACAATCTCGGGCCGCGGCACTCATGCCTCCCGCTGGTCAAACATCTCAACAATCTCGGGCCGCGGCACTCATGCCTCCCGCTGGTCAAACATCTCAACAATCTCGGGCCGCGGCACTCATGCCTCCCGCTGGTCAAACATCTCAACAATCTCGGGCCGCGGCACTCATGCCTCCCGCTGGTCAAACATCTCAACAATCTCGGGCCGCGGCACTCATGCCTCCCGCTGGTCAAACATCTCAACAATCTCGGGCCGCGGCACTCATGCCTCCCGCTGGTCAAACATCTCAACAATCTCGGGCCGCGGCACTCATGCCTCCCGCTGGTCAAACATCTCAACAATCTCGGGCCGCGGCACTCATGCCTCCCGCTGGTCAAACATCTCAACAATCTCGGGCCGCGGCACTCATGCCTCCCGCTGGTCAAACATCTCAACAATCTCGGGCCGCGGCACTCATGCCTCCCGCTGGTCAAACATCTCAACAATCTCGGGCCGCGGCACTCATGCCTCCCGCTGGTCAAACATCTCAACAATCTCGGGCCGCGGCACTCATGCCTCCCGCTGGTCAAACATCTCAACAATCTCGGGCCGCGGCACTCATGCCTCCCGCTGGTCAAACATCTCAACAATCTCGGGCCGCGGCACTCATGCCTCCCGCTGGTCAAACATCTCAACAATCTCGGGCCGCGGCACTCATGCCTCCCGCTGGTCAAACATCTCAACAATCTCGGGCCGCGGCACTCATGCCTCCCGCTGGTCAAACATCTCAACAATCTCGGGCCGCGGCACTCATGCCTCCCGCAGGTCAAACATCTCAACAACCTAGGGCCACGGCTCACAAGCCACCCGTAGGTCAAACATATCAACAACCTCGAGCCACGGCACTCATGCCTCCCGCAGGTCAAACATCTCAACAACCTCGGGCCACGGCACTCATGCCCCCCGCAGGTCAAACATCCAACAACCTCGGGCCACGGCACTCATGCCTCCCGAAGGTCAAACAACTCAACAACCTCGGGCCGCGGCACTCATGCCTCCCGCAGGTCAAACAACTCAACAACCTCGGGCCGCGGCACTCTTGCCTCCCGCAGGGCAAACAACTCAACAACCTCGGGCCGCCGCACTCATGCATCCCGCAGGTCAAACATCTCAACAACCTCGGGCCATGACACTCTTGCCTCCCGCAGGTCAAACAACTCAACAACCTCGGGCCGCGGCACTCTTGCCTCCCGCAGGGCAAACAACTCAACAACCTCGGGCCGCCGCACTCATGCATCCCGCAGGTCAAACATCTCAACAACCTCGGGCCATGACACTCTTGCCTCCCGCAGGTCAAACAACTCAACAACCTCGGGCCGCGGCACTCTTGCCTCCCGCAGGGCAAACAACTCAACAACCTCGGGCCGCCGCACTCATGCATCCCGCAGGTCAAACATCTCAACAACCTCGGGCCATGACACTCTTGCCTCCCGCAGGTCAAACAACTCAACAACCTCGGGCCGCGGCACTCTTGCCTCCCGCAGGGCAAACAACTCAACAACCTCGGGCCGCCGCACTCATGCATCCCGCAGGTCAAACATCTCAACAACCTCGGGCCATGACACTCTTGCCTCCCGCAGGTCAAACAACTCAACAACCTCGGGCCGCGGCACTCTTGCCTCCCGCAGGGCAAACAACTCAACAACCTCGGGCCGCCGCACTCATGCATCCCGCAGGTCAAACATCTCAACAACCTCGGGCCATGACACTCTTGCCTCCCGCAGGTCAAACAACTCAACAACCTCGGGCCGCGGCACTCTTGCCTCCCGCAGGGCAAACAACTCAACAACCTCGGGCCGCCGCACTCATGCATCCCGCAGGTCAAACATCTCAACAACCTCGGGCCATGACACTCTTGCCTCCCGCAGGTCAAACAACTCAACAACCTCGGGCCGCGGCACTCTTGCCTCCCGCAGGGCAAACAACTCAACAACCTCGGGCCGCCGCACTCATGCATCCCGCAGGTCAAACATCTCAACAACCTCGGGCCATGACACTCTTGCCTCCCGCAGGTCAAACAACTCAACAACCTCGGGCCGCGGCACTCTTGCCTCCCGCAGGGCAAACAACTCAACAACCTCGGGCCGCCGCACTCATGCATCCCGCAGGTCAAACATCTCAACAACCTCGGGCCATGACACTCTTGCCTCCCGCAGGTCAAACAACTCAACAACCTCGGGCCGCGGCACTCTTGCCTCCCGCAGGGCAAACAACTCAACAACCTCGGGCCGCCGCACTCATGCATCCCGCAGGTCAAACATCTCAACAACCTCGGGCCATGACACTCTTGCCTCCCGCAGGTCAAACAACTCAACAACCTCGGGCCGCGGCACTCTTGCCTCCCGCAGGGCAAACAACTCAACAACCTCGGGCCGCCGCACTCATGCATCCCGCAGGTCAAACATCTCAACAACCTCGGGCCATGACACTCTTGCCTCCCGCAGGTCAAACAACTCAACAACCTCGGGCCGCGGCACTCTTGCCTCCCGCAGGGCAAACAACTCAACAACCTCGGGCCGCCGCACTCATGCATCCCGCAGGTCAAACATCTCAACAACCTCGGGCCATGACACTCTTGCCTCCCGCAGGTCAAACAACTCAACAACCTCGGGCCGCGGCACTCTTGCCTCCCGCAGGGCAAACAACTCAACAACCTCGGGCCGCCGCACTCATGCATCCCGCAGGTCAAACATCTCAACAACCTCGGGCCATGACACTCTTGCCTCCCGCAGGTCAAACAACTCAACAACCTCGGGCCGCGGCACTCTTGCCTCCCGCAGGGCAAACAACTCAACAACCTCGGGCCGCCGCACTCATGCATCCCGCAGGTCAAACATCTCAACAACCTCGGGCCATGACACTCTTGCCTCCCGCAGGTCAAACAACTCAACAACCTCGGGCCGCGGCACTCTTGCCTCCCGCAGGGCAAACAACTCAACAACCTCGGGCCGCCGCACTCATGCATCCCGCAGGTCAAACATCTCAACAACCTCGGGCCATGACACTCTTGCCTCCCGCAGGTCAAACAACTCAACAACCTCGGGCCGCGGCACTCTTGCCTCCCGCAGGGCAAACAACTCAACAACCTCGGGCCGCCGCACTCATGCATCCCGCAGGTCAAACATCTCAACAACCTCGGGCCACGACACTCTTGCCTCCCGCAGGTCAAACAACTCAACAACCTCGGGCCGCGGCACTCATGCCTCCCGCAGGTCAAACAACTCAACAACCTCGGGCCGCGGCACTCATGCCTCCCGCAGGTCAAACATCTCAACAACCTAGGGCCACGGCTCACAAGCCACCCGTAGGTCAAACATATCAACAACCTCGAGCCACGGCACTCATGCCTCCCGCAGGTCAAACATCTCAACAACCTCGGGCCACGGCACTCATGCCTCCCGCAGGTCAAACATCTCAACAACCTCGGGCCGCGGCACTCATGCCTCCCGCAGGTCAAACATCTTAACAACCTCGGGCCACGGCACTCATGCCTCCCGCAGGTCAAACATCTCAACAACCTCGGGCCACGGCACTCATGCCTCCCGCAGGTCAAACATCTCAACAACCTCGGGCCACGGCACTCATGCCTCCCGCAGGTCAAACATGTCAACAACCTCGGGCCACGACACTCATGCCTCCCGCAGGTCAAACATCTCAACAACCTCGGGCCACGGCACTCATGCCTCCCGCAGGTCAAACATTTCAACAACCTCGGGCCACGGCTCACAAGCCACCCGTAGGTCAAACATATCAACAACCTCGGGCCACGGCACTCATGCCTCCCGTAGGGCAAACAACTCAACAACCTCGGGCCGCGGCACTCTTGCCTCCCGTAGGGCAAACAACTCAACAACCTCGAGCCACGGCACTCATGCCTCCCGCAGGTCAAACAACTCAACAACCTCGGGCCGCGGCACTCATGCCTCCCGCAGGTCAAACATCTCAACAACCTCGGGCCACGGCTCACAAGCCACCCGTAGGTCAAACATATCAACAACCTCGAGCCACGGCACTCATGCCTCCCGCAGGTCAAACATCTCAACAACCTCG
>NC_044918.1:33445032-33445544 GCF_003576645.1 Ipomoea triloba
CTCACAGAACTCCCAGCCAATGAACTTCTAAGTATTGCCCATGAAATGCATATGACCAGGAGGAATCTTGGTCGATCTGACAAAGGGAAGGGCATAGCTGCTGATGAACAAGAAGCCGAGCCTGAAATGGATCCTGAATCAGAAGCCAAATTTCGAGAAGATGTCAGGCTTGCCACTGCTCTATCCTTGGGACATCAAGTAGAGGATACGAGAGGTCCAGGAGAGACCTCTGGGGTTACTCGGGATGATTCTGAAAATCATATACCAACAGCCGCAATTCCCTTGTCCCAAATGAGTGGTTCTGCTCTGGACGATCAGGTGGCAGCTTCGAGAGGTGAATCCGAGACCTCTGAAGCATTTGTGGCGGCACCCAGTTCAGTCATACTGCTGCCAGCACCTGAGTCCACACCCTCGACTGACACCGACGAAGCACAAACAGTTCGAGAGGGTGAAATTTTGTTGCTCCAACTCCCAGGCTTTCCTATCGAAATGGAACTGCCATCACCATTCCT
>NC_044918.1:33446544-33448119 GCF_003576645.1 Ipomoea triloba
TGCTGTGAGCTTGTTCATCACTTTGAACTAAATATTGATTAAATTGGAATAGATTGCTTTTAACGTTCTTGAATTTAAACTGAATATTCAATGTTCTAATTACTAATTTGCATTCCATTTAAAATGAATGTTCGTCTGACCTGTAAATTGAATGTCAATGAGCTCATATGATTTGGAACAGTTGAAACCAAACTGTTCTATAAGCTGTTATTAGACTTAAAGAATTATATGAGTCCAACAAATTCGTGAGTTTTGAGTTTTTGTGTACTTACTGAGTATAATGACCTGTAGGGGTATTAATAGTCTGGGTGAAGCTTCTACAATTCATTACCTTTGTTTTGAACTTCAGGTGAAGGTACAGGCCGGCCCTCTCTCTGTCTCCATAGTACATATCCCACACTTCTGGGATAACCCCAATCAAGATGGCTAAGGATACAAACTTGTAATTACAAGGTCACGAGTTCAAGTCCCAGCTTCATGGTTTGAGCTGATCAATTATGGGCAACCTAGGTTGGTTTATCTCTTTTTGCTCATTTGCCGGCTAAGGTCACAAGACGGGGTTTACCAAGTCTACACCCTCAGATAGTGGTTGCGGGTTTCCCTCGTCACCCAAAAACAATATACAATTGAGATGAAGGTGAAGGTCAAGCACAGGTACACTTTAGATCTTGGATGATTTGCCAACCTCTAAACTTCTTTCTTGCTTGACCTTGAATTTCGATGCATTTGGATTTGGTTGGCACTTCTTATTTCATTGCTCCCTTACATGTCTTTTGATTCTTCTAATAACATTTACTTTTGTGTTCCTCGAAGATCTGCAGAAAATACAGCTTCTTTAGTTGCAAGGTTCATCCAAAATAATGGTTTTCTTCAACTATCACATTTTTTCATGCATGTATGCATGCTTAGACATTTTTTAATTTCTTGGTCCTACTTATATGGCCTGGTCTCTTGTTTAGAGTTCCATGGATGAACTAACTATGAGTATGATGCTCCTCTAGATGAATATGGCGGATTGTAAACAGCTAATTTACCAAACAGTTTTTTATAATCAGCTAATACAACCAACTAGTCAGACCAGTTAACGCAACCAGTCATCAACTACTAGTTAAACCAACCAGCTATCAGCTATAAGCTATCAACCGTTTGCCAAACACCCCCATATATAAACAAATGAGCTTATTGCCTTTGTGTTTCTTGCAAGTGTGGTCCTATGTTGCAAAATTCATTCTTCCATTGTTACTGGAAATTGGATAACATAAACAAATGAGTTTTTTTTTTTTTTTAATGCATTGTTGGGTTTGCTATGATCTTTATTTCACAAAAGGCTGAAGATCTGAAGGCCGCGTGTTCGATCCACGCTCAAAAGTCCTTCGAGCAGTTCTACTTCCTACGGTTGTGAGGATCTGATGAGTCGCGGCAGTTTTGGGAGAAGAACAACGACAGTGGCGGCGGTTTTGGGAGAGGAGAGGAGAAGAGATGGTATGGTCGCGGCGGTTTTGGGTGCCATATTTTTCATGCTTGAAGAATCATACTACATTATTATTCTTATAAGTTATGAATCAATGGTAAATG
>NC_044919.1:0-8609 GCF_003576645.1 Ipomoea triloba
CTAAACCCTAAACCCTAAACCCTAAACCCTAAACCCTAAACCCTAAACCCTAAACCCTAAACCCTAAACCCTAAACCCTAAACCCTAAACCCTAAACCCTAAACCCTAAACCCTAAACCCTAAACCCTAATCCCTAAACCCTAAACCCCGAACCCCGAACCCCGAACTCCGAACCCCGAACCCCGAACCCCGACCCTAGACCCGAGACCAGAAACCTGAAACCTTAGACCCGAACCCCATGAACCGGGGACCCGAAACCCGAACCCCGAGACCCGAAACCCTAAACCCTAGACTCAAAACCCTAGACCCTTGACACGAGACCCGAAACCCTAGACCCGAGGCTCGAAACCCTAAACCCGNCTAAACCCTAAACCCTAAACCCTAAACCCTAAACCCTAAACCCTAAACCCTAAACCCTAAAAACCACCCTAAACCCTAAACCCTAAACCCTAAACCCTAATCCCTAAACCCTAAACCCCGAACCCCGAACCCCGAACTCCGAACCCCGAACCCCGAACCCCGACCCTAGACCCGAGACCAGAAACCTGAAACCTTAGACCCGAACCCCATGAACCGGGGACCCGAAACCCGAACCCCGAGACCCGAAACCCTAAACCCTAGACTCAAAACCCTAGACCCTTGACACGAGACCCGAAACCCTAGACCCGAGGCTCGAAACCCTAAACCCGAGACTGAAAACCCTTGACCCAATACCCGAAACCCTAAACCCGAGACTCGAAACCCTAAACCCGCGACTCAAAACCCTAGACCCTAGACCCGAGGCTCGAAGCCCTAAACCCGACATTTGAAACCCTAAACCAGAGACTCGAAACCCCAAACTTGAGACCGAAACCCTAAACTCGAGACTCGAAACCCTAAACCCGAGACTCAAAACCCTAGATCCGAGACCCGAGACCCTAGACCCTAGACCCAAGACTCGAAAGCCTAGACCCGATATCCGAAACCCTAGACCCGAGCCCAATGAACCAGGGACCCGAGAACCGAGCCCTGAGAACCAAGGACCAGAGACCCGAGACCCCGGACCCAGGACTAAAGCCCCGAGACCCGAGAACCAAGGACCCGAGACACGAGACCCAAGACCTGAGACCCCGGATCTGGGACCCGGGAAACGACCACGAGCCCAAGAACCGGGGACCGGAGACCTAAGACCCCAGACACGAGAGTTGGGACCAGAGCCCCGAGACCCGAACCCGAGCCCCGAGAACCGGGGACCCGAGACCCCAGAATCGGGACCCGGGAACCGAGCCCCGAGACACGACCCCGAGCCCCGAGACTAGGGATGGTAATTTCAATCCGCCCCGCGGATATCCACCCGAATCCACCCCGCATGGATCGGGTTTTTTTGGGTGGTAGTGGGTTGTGGGTCGGGGGTGGGTCTTAAAAAAGTAAACCCGCAGTGGGTCGGGTTGGATTCGAGTTCTACGTACAAAACCCGCCTAGAACCCCACCCGACCCACCATATGTGTGTATATATATAATAGTAAAATTAGTAGTACTAGTATATAAGTTAATTATAAAAGTTTCAATAACTTTGGGTAACATTTTACTATTTTTACATCTAAACTACTTAGTTTATTTATAAGAATTAACAATTTAGTTATTATATTGAAATATTTCTATTATTTTATGTTTTAGTATAACTAATGAAGTTTATTATTTTATTATGTGTAAGTAATTAAATATTATTTTTTGAAAAAATAACAATAAGTTGATAAGTGATGGGTACCCGCGGTGGGCGTCCGCACCCGATGGGGTGGGTGTGGGTTTTGAAAAAGTTCATCCGATGCGGGTTGGGAATGGGGGTGGGTGGAGAAAATGTTAGGTGGGTCGGGTGATGGATATAGCCCTCCCCGACCCACACCCGACCCATTGCCATCCCTACCCGAGACCCGAGCCTGAGTCCCGAGAATAGCGGACCCGAGACACGAAACCCGAGACCTGGGACCCAGGGCCCGAGCCCCAAGAACCGGGGACCCGAGACACGTGACTTGAGACCCGAGACCCTAGGCCCGAGACCTGAGACCCGAGAACCGACCCCAAGCCCCAAGAACTAGGGACCCGAGACCCGAGAAGCCCATACCCGAGACCCTAGGCCTGAGACCCGAGACCCTAGACCCTAGACCTGAGACCCGAAACCCGAAGCCTAAGACCCGAATCCCTAGACCCGAGGCCCGAAACCCTAAACCCGAGAGTCAAAACCCTAAACCCGATACTCGAAACCCAAAACCAGAGAGACGAAACCCTAAACACGAGACTCGAAACCCTAAACCCGACACTCAAAACACTAGACCTTAGACCCGAGACCCGAAACCCTAGAACCGAGGCTCGAAACCCTAAACCCGACACTCGAAACCCTAGACCCACGACCCTAGGTCCGAGACCCGAGACCCGAAAGCTCGGAACCGAGACCCGCGACCCTAGGTCCGAGACCCGAGAACCTATACCATAGAACTAAGACCTGAAACCCGAAGCCCAAGACCCGAAACCCTGGACCCGAGGCCCGAAACCCTAAACCCGAGACTCGAAACCCTAAACCCGAGACTCGAAACCTTAAACCCGAAACTCGAAACCCTAGACCCGAGACCCGAAAGCCTAGATCCAAACCCATAATCCAGAACCCCGAACCTAGAACCCCGACCCCGACCCCCGACCCAAAACCTTTAATCTAGAACCCCCAACCCCCAACCCCGAACCTAGATCCCCGAACCCCAAACCCTGAACTCCGAACCCTGAACACCGAACCCAGAACCCTGAACCCCGAACCCGTACCCCGACCTCGAACCTGGAACCCTGAACCCATAATCCAGAACCTCGAACCCCGACCCAGAACTTGAATCCAGAACCCTGAACCCGTACCCCGAACCCCGAACCCCGAATCCAAATCCCCGAACCCTGAACTCCGAACCCCGAACCCTGAACCCAGAACCCAGAACCCTGAACCCCGAACCCCGAACCCGTACCCCGAACCCGTACCCCGAACCCCGAACCCGAACCCTAAACCCATAATCCAGAACCCTGAACCCCGACCCCGAACCTGACCCCGACCCCCGACCCAAAACCTTGAATCTAGAACCCCGAACCCGTACCCCGACCCCGAACCCGGAACCCTGAACCCCGAACCCATAATCCAGAACCCCAAACCCCGAACCCCGACTCCTACCCCGACCCAGAACCTTGAATCCAGAACCCCAAACCCGAACCCCGAACCTCAAACCCCGAACCCCGAACCCCAAACCCCGAACCCCAACCCTGAACCCTGAACCCTAAAACCCCAAACCCCAAACCCCCAATTGTGATACAAAATAAATAGTCATGCACCTAATTTGAAAATGTTAATAGTCAAGGACCAAAAGTGATACAAATTGAATAGTCATGGACCTAATTTGAAATTTTTAATAGTCAAGGACCAAAATTGATACATGTATTATAGTTGAGGGACTAAAAATGATATTTTCTCTAGCATAATTTGCCCGTTTCCCACGTTGATCAACACGGAGCATGTGTTCGCACGTATCCCTCAATCGTGTCTATACGTCGCCAATTCGTCCCGCTTTGACACCAGTCACGCCACAGCTGCAAGCAGTCATCTGTGGCTCCGTGGCACCAGAACCAATCCAAATATTGCCCATTCTCTCTTTTCATTCCTCTGCAACACACGGCACACCCATGCAAACACAAGCACGGAGAATGAGCAGCACCGCCCTTACTTTTCCTTCTTCCTCCTCTATTGCAGCGGTGGGAACGCCGGTGACGCGGACTCGGGTAGGCAAATATGAATTGGGAAATACGTTGGGGGAGGGCAGTTTTGCAAAGGTCAAGTATGCCACCAACTTGACCTCCGGGGAGAGCGTCGCCATCAAAATCATCGACCGCGACCGCATCCTACGTCACAAGATGGTCGAAGGGGTCTCTCGTCCTCTTAATTATTTAATGATTTCTTAATTTGATTTATTCATATCAACGCCTTCCTGTTTTGCATTTTGTGTTTTCATTTCTATATATATACTCCGGATGTTTGTGATTCCCCAGACCTAATTTGTATATCTGTTTGATGAATTTGGATCCCACTTTTGGTCTGCTAGATTAAGAGAGAAATATCTACAATGAAGTTGATCAAACATCCCAATGTTATAAGAATCTTTGAGGTACTTTCAAATCCTGTTGCATTCTCTTTAATATTGTCTGTCTTGTTCCTTTATATTGAAACTTGTATGGCTAATGTGACCGTCCCAATTTTCGTGTCTTATAGCCCAGTAAGCATGAAATAATTTACTTTAAAAATCTAAAAAGTTTTTTTTTTTTTCTTTTGTTAAAATTTACTGGTTTCACATTGAAGGAAATAAAATTAAAATTGATTCGTTTCTTCTTCTATTGCACCCAAATTGGAATATGTGGTATTCTTTTTTGAAATTGCTTGATTGGACCCAAAAATCTGTTCCCTTTTAGTGCTGTATTTCTTCCAAGTTGAAAACTAGTTGTATATGGTGTCTTATTTATGAAAAATAGGTTCTGGCAAGCAAAACAAAGATTTACATTGTACTTGAGTATGCAAATGGAGGTGAGCTCTTTGATAAAATAGTAAGTCTTTGATACCTTGAACTTTTATAGGGTCTTTTCTTTGCTTACTTGCTATGGCAATTTTATTTGTTGCAATTTTTTGCCAGGCTAGACATGGGAGACTTAAGGAAGATGAAGCTAGAGGATATTTCCAACAGCTTATCAATGCTGTGGATTACTGTCACAGCAGAGGTGTTTACCACAGAGATTTGAAGGTTGCAAGAAACTTTTCACCCTTCATATATGACTGACTTTTTTCTTTGAAATCTCAAGCTTTTGTTCCACAGTTCATTCATGTGGTCTAATTTCTTCTGTTTTTTGTTTAGCCTGAGAATCTATTGTTAGACTCATTTGGCATTCTTAAAGTTTCTGACTTTGGGCTGAGTGCACTTCCAAAGCAAGTGCGAGTAAGTGCTGCAAATTTTCAAGCTTGATTTATTATAGGAGCTACTTCTATAGATGCATGGGAGCATAGATCTCCCACTAAACAAGAGAAATTTAACCAGAAAAAATTTACATGTCAAAGTTGAGTTGTCAGGAGTATAAATGATGCTTGCTTGTAAACTTTGTAATAATTAGACATGTTTTACCTGCAGCATATTGCTGATGAAGAAATATGGAATCATATAATCATCATCAGTAAAATTATACAAGATCCAGATTCCACATCCCTCATTTAATGGTTTAGTTGTGTGGGGGTACTGTTGAGCTTTTGCCCAGTCCTTTTTAGGAAAAAACTATATACTCATGTATAGATATTGATGAATCTCATGGAAGGAAAGTGCAAATTTTACCTTCTATTTCATTTTGGGCAAAGAATTTCTTGTGATAACAGACCTTTTCTATCTCATTTATGGAATTCTGCTGAATTAATTACATCTGCAAAAGCATGGCAGATATCTAAGATGATCCATATAGTTGTTAGCGTCTGAATTTCTAAGGATTTGGAAGTGGGTGACAAGTTGGGTACTAAAAAAAAAATTCAGATTAAATGCTGCTGCAGTGCTTCCTTGACTGATATAACTATATACTTCTCAAGTTGCTCTTTTTGTTAAATGTTATTTAAATATCACTTGAATGTTAGACTTGGTGTAGGTGCTAGTGTTTCTTGTTGACCACTAGGTCATTAAACCTTGGAGGCAACCTCTCTACAAGTAGAGGTAAGGCTGGTTAGGTTGCACAACCACTCTCCATGATGCAAGAGCCTTGTGCACTTAGACCTTTACCATTGTTGTTAACTATATTGTTTCTTTGTCATATTCTATAGTCCATACACATTCCTACTGGAGATAATTCCATTGACTTAATTGAGAGCTTCTTATTTTGTCCTCATTCTTATCGTTATAGGAAGATGGACTCCTTCATACTGCTTGTGGCACACCAAATTATGTTGCCCCTGAGGTAAGAATTATTAGATGTTTGGGAAAATAGTTGAGCACTCAATATCTTTCAGTTTCTTGTATCATGACCTATTGCATCAGGTGCTCGCTGACAAAGGCTATAATGGTACATCTGCCGACGTATGGTCTTGTGGAGTCATTCTTTTCGTTTTAATGGCAGGATACTTGCCATTTGATGAACCAAACCTCACGGTTTTGTATAGGAGAGTAAGTTTATGGGCATAAGGGCATTGGTCCTTAATCTAGTATTTTGAATCCCACTTTAGTCATCATGTTTATTACTTTTTGTTTCTTTTTCCCAGATTCAAAAGGCTAGTTTTGCTTTTCCATCATGGTTCTCATCAAGTTCCAAAAAGCTAATTAAACGAATTCTTGACCCAAATCCTGTCACAGTGAGTCTCACAAGTCACAACTTATACCGATTGGCAATTGTTACTTCTTTATAATATCAACTATTAACTTTTATTGATTATTTTTGTCAATCTCATTTTGATCACAACAAAATACACTCAATAATAGAGTTATTATGTCATTACTACTGAAAACAAGTTTCTAAATCAATTTTAGGCTAATGTTTGATGGAAAGATCCAAGTGTGAAAGAAGTAAGAGCTCTGTTTATGCAAGTTACTTGTGAAAGAAGAAAGGGCTTTATGTATTCCTTTGTGTCAAAATATGTACAAAGGGTCCTATATTACACAGAAAATGAATTGGCTTACAGTTTCTCAGCAGGAATAGGCTTAGATGGTGGTGCAGGCTGTGGATTTGTGGTAGGCAAAGAGGATAGAGAGCCAGGTGACTCACTAGGAACCTCAACCGTTGTTGGTTCCATCACAATGGTTTTATTATATTGATACACCATTGTTATCTTATCAACTTGTTATTTCAATGAGATATAGAGCGAATAAAAAGCAACAACTATGTAGTGTCTTTATTTCTTCTTGTATAAAGGTTTATTCTCTCCCTGCCTCACCATTAAAGGATTCTTTGCACAGAATATAATGTGGTTGTGGTTGCTACCCCATTAAGCAAATGCATCTAAGCTTTCCTAGGCCATTTGTACAACTGCCAAGTCCAATCATCTACAAAAATAACCTGCCCACACAATTTATCAAGAGATCTGATTAAAGATATAAACTTCTCTGGATGCCATAAGAACACCTTTCTAGAGTCCCTCCACAACATACATATATAATCTAACTTCTAGTTATGAGCTTTTCCTCCTTTTCCTCATTTCTTGATATTTTTGTCACATCTGTTGATGATTATTAATAGATGCATGTAGGTTTTTTTTTTTTCTTTTTTTTTTTTTAAATAATAATAATTTTGTTATTTGAAAAAGTTTTGAACTTCTGTGCTATAATACAAACACAATTTGATAGACTCATTTGAGTTTTCCATAGTGACAATACTAATGAATATTTCTCTACCCCTCATAAATCCTATTATGGCTTCTTGGATATGATACTTCAATCCTCATGTTCTCTACACCACAGTAGAATGGGATTGCAGTACCTAAGAATTGACATTCAATGCAAACAGCCCACACCCTGTTACTAGTTACTACACATGTGCTCCTTTCTAGTTCTAGGCTGATGTTATCTCACAGTATGTTGTGTAATAACTAATAAACAGATGCCTTCTTTTATTATCATTCTGTTTTTTGTCCTTCCTCTACATTTGACTGTGTTTACTTTGTTCATGACATGACCCCTAGGCATCCCAAGCTTGCCGCCAGCATTCAAATGTATCTTTCCTGGTTATTATCACCTACATAAGGGTTAATATTGTTATTCTCCTGAACACATGCACCACTTTATCTCTTCTGATGTTACATCCTTTGAGGCATCCTCGTATTTCCATTCCTTACCATCAGATCACACTAATCTAAGGATTTCCACCAGATTCAGTGTGTGACCAATAGCTATTGGACTGCATCATGAGTTCCTCACTGCTTTTAAACTTCTTTGCATTTAATTTTCAGAAACCTATCCCTCATTATCCAATAACTTTTTGTCCAGTTATGCACTTGTGTCATAAACTGAGCAAGTGAATCCTCCACAAACTTTATTTCAAGCAAGCCATTTTCCATGCTTTTCTAGTTTCCACTGCTGATCAGTCCATTTTCTTTTAGTTTTTCACCCATTCACTATTTTCCTTGTTTCCTTGTTTCCTTGTCTTTACCAAACACAATATGAAAATACTGGTATGCTTTTTTTGTTCCTTTCAGCGAATAACAATTCCAGAGATTTTGAAAAATGATTGGTTCAAGAAAGGTTACAAACCACCTCACTTTCAGCCAGATGAGGATGTAACTCTTGATGATGTGGATGCTGTTTTCAATGACTCAGAGGTAAGGTGTTGTGTTTATGATTAATGTTGTCTTTGGTCTGCTCCTTGTAAAGTGTAGTTTGAAAGTGCAAACATAAGTTTGCTTACGCATTTTGCTTCCCTATTTAGTGGACATGATTTTGATGAGATCCAACTTCATGTAATCCCTTTGAATGGAAAAGCAATGACACTACAGGAAAGACCTTGTGGGCAATATGGAATCCAGTGCTCTCACCATACATTTCTGTTATTATTTATTAGCAGAAACATCTCCCCCCCCCCCCCCCCCCCCCCCCCCCCCC
>NC_044919.1:9322-31046 GCF_003576645.1 Ipomoea triloba
CCCCCCCCCCCCCCCCCACCCCACCCCACTATATTGTGTATATCATTTATTTATAGTCCACTCTCTGTTGGTGTTTATAGATGAAGAAAATCTACTGTATTAATTATCAAGATTTACTACATAATTAGGCTACATGGTTATATCTCCCACTAACAAGTTTAATCCCTATAACCAGCAAGTGAGCATATCTGATTTATTTATTTATTTTAATAATAATAATAATCTTTTTAATAATCTGTCAGGAAAATCTTGTTACCGAAATGAAAGAGAAACCTGAATCCATGAATGCCTTTGAACTTATTTCTAGGTCTCACGGTTTCAATCTGGAAAATTTGTTTGAGAAACAAATGGTACGTTCATATAAACACACATTGTGTTCTATGTATAACATGCAATCTTTTCCTGATGCTACTATTTTTATATTACATGAAAATATAAAGAATCTTCATTCCCAGTCACTAGTTGTAGAACCTCCATGTGTTGAAAATTTAGAGAAGTGCATGCTCAGATAGTCATTGGATTTTTGAATGCTCAATGTCTGATTTCAAAATGGATCTGACATATTGCTTTTAAATTAAATGTGTTGTTTGTGTTTGTGTAACATAGTTGTTACCTTTTGAATGGACATACAATTTACAGAACCTTGTTAAAAGAGAAACATGTTTTACTTCCAAGTGCCCTGCAAATGAAATAATGTCTAAAATTGAGGAAACAGCAAAACCTTTGGGTTTCAATGTCCAGAAAAGAAATTACAAGGTACTAACTTAAACCTTTAGCACATCATGTTTTGATTGCCATGTAAAGTGTCTGATGTTGGTTATTTGATTTTTACAGAGTATTGTCACATTGTAATTGCTGATGTATTTCACAATCTCACTTTAATCATTATCTTCAATTTAGATTAAATTACAGGGTGATAAGACTGGGAGGAAAGGTCACCTTTCTGTTGCCACGGAGGTATCAACTTAACCTTGATAATGGAAAGCCTTCACTTTTTTTTAGTCGTATGAAAATTGTGGTGCACTAAATCAGTGGCATATTTCTTCCTGTGGCTTTGTTCAGATGAATTCTATACTGTTGCTATTGCAAGAAAATAAAAGGTGTAACTGTTGATGAACCATTTGATCCCTACTCTTTGCTGCAGGTGTTTGAGGTGGCTCCCTCCTTGCACATGGTTCAACTCCGGAAAACTGGTGGTGACACTTTAGAATTTCACAAGGCATGTCTAATTTTGATTTCTAGAAGTCTACTCAGAACTGCTAATTCTAAGATAATAGCTAATAATTTATATTTTCACCATCTGGAAAATGGCAGTTCTACAAAAACTTGAATTCTGGATTGAAAGATATAGTCTGGACTTCTGAACAAAGTAACGAAGAACCAAAGGTCTGCTTCTTCTTCTTCTTCTTTTTTTTTTTTTTTGGTTTCGGTGTGTGTTTTTCAACATATATGAATTTATCTATTCCATGTTTATGTTTGTGGTAGCTATCTTGTGGATGTCTCATGTGCACGGATCACACTAATTCAATTAGTGTTTGTATTGAACTCTTCAACTTTTGCTCCTAAATAAAATTATATTCGTTAAATTGGTTTGCTTACTTCATACAGGTAGCTTAGATCAAAATAATGGAAGAGGAACATCTAGTGAAGTTCTTCCTGGCGTGTGGTGATACTCTGACTTTCAACCATAGTGTTTCATTGATTGGGGTTTCATGTAAGATCTTGTTGTCATTGTTAGATCGAGGGCTTAGAGGAGTAACTGGTTAATCAAGAAGTTTGCCTGTGAAGACACTCATTCTTGAAATTATGATTAACCTTGCTCATGTTTTTATGCTTTTGGCCTATCAACCAGATGAGGGAGATGAATGAAATTAGCACACATATGAATTGGATGCTGCACTAAAGCAGTTTACCACGTCAAGCTGAGACGTAACAACCTTTCATGAGAAATGAGAATGGCCTTGTATTAAGTTTGTGTTCAAGTGATTCTCTAACATTTTATAGAATAGATACTGGATCTTGTGAAATTTACCTGAATTATATGGAAAAAGGCTTTAGAAAGTTAAGCAATTTCCTATATAGTTTGAATTTCTGGGGTATGCACTATAAAAACATCCAATAGCTTGCATTATCTCATCTGGCTTTTCCCTTAGGATTTTCTCTTATTTTGCTCTCATACAAAATCTTTTCCCCTTAATTTCTGTTGTGTTCATATTGACCTTTCATAATTGTACTATATTCACTGCCCCTTTAGTGTGAGGAATGAATTTAACATTTTAGCTTCGTACGCCTCGCCTCTCAGCTTTGAGACTTTTGTTATATCTCACGGATTATAGGAAAGAAATGTTTGGTTTCTTATTCCATCAGCGTGGGCTGCTTTTAGCGGAGAATATAATAAATGGGTTCACTCTTTCATTAACTCTTCTTCTTCATTTATTTACTTTACTTCTTCCCAATTCCTTTTATTTTTTGTATCTCTTTTTAGAAGTGAACGTAGGAGATTTATGTCACCAGCAAATTAAACTAGAGGCTAGAGCTAATAAATATCATTAGCATTTGCTGCTGCAACACTAAAGTAGCTAAAGCATTGGGAAAACTGAAACTGATGCCTTTGGATTTCTCATCATCCAATATCTCACCCAATTTCAAAAACCATTATTCCCATTAGTTTTAGACTTTTTCTCAATTTTTTGTAAACCATGGTAAAAACTTGTGTGAGATCGTGTGACGGGTTGAGTCAAGATGAATTGTAATACTTATATTAGCAAATGTAATACTAAATCAGGAATAAAATATTTATTACTTATATGAAAAAATGTAATATTTTAAAGAAAAAAATACTCCGTAATACTTTTACATCAAAATATAAAAGTATTACATTTATCTTCAAAACTATTACGATTTTTTTATAAGTAACAAATATTTTATTCCTGATTTAGTATTACATTACTTATTATAAGTATTACATTTGTATATTGACCTGATAATTATTATTTTTATTATTATATTTAAATTAAACATGTCAAAATTAAAATAAATTTATAATTATAAAATTTCAATTCAAATAATATGGTATCAAAATTATATACTACATTTATATTGCATAAATTTTTAAAAATTTAACAACAAAATTAAATTTAAAAATGTTTTAACAAAATTATTATTTAAAAAAAAAAAAAAAAAAAAAAAAAAAAAAAAAAAAAAAAAAAAAAAAAAAAAANAAAAAAAAAAAAAAAAAAAAAAAAGCCAGCTAGCGACCGAGTATGTGTGGAACTAGGAATGTCAATTTTAGCTTGAATCATCGGGCTGGCCCAATAAGCTCAAAAATTATATGACAGACAAAAAAAATTACCCAAATAACAAATTGGGCTGGCCCGGCCTGGCGAATTTTATATATATATACATATATATATATATAGGGGCGCGCTCTAATGAGAACGGGTACCCAAGAGAGAAATGAGAATGATCCACAGTCGTCCACGGCCAGATCAACGAATTAGAAATAATTTTAAAAAAACGACGCGGTGACATTTTCGTAAATAACTCGAACTTTGGTGCAAGTCTCTCAACAGCACAACGCACATAGGGAGATGTGGAGAGGAAATGAGAGAAAAACAATTGATGCACAGTACTTCAGCACTGGGGGAGTTGCTAATTTATATGGCCTATCTCAGCCAAGGGTAAAATGAAATGGCTACTGAACCTCCTCAGGCCTAGAGTAGTTCCTCTTCAGCACTTCAACCAGCACAATAACTACGATTAAATAATTAATGCCGAGAAAAAATATAAATTTCATGCTCCCGTGCAGAAGAATGTTGTGAACAAGAAAATATGAAAAGTATATATATTTGAATTTCAAAAGGTGCGTGGGTACAAGATCTTTATCAAGGAAATCCTCTGATTCTTCACTTGCTTTACTTGACTTAGAACTTTAGCTGAAGGGCCTCCGGGATGTGACTTGTTCTTCAATGAAGGGCTGATTTGTTGCTTGATCCTCGTTGAAGAGCCTCCGGTCTTAAATTGGCTTGATCTTCAGTCCCACTTTAGCTTGACTTAGCTTGACTTGATCACTTGAATTGTTTGATCTTCAATTCTGCAGGGCTTCTTTATGACTTCTGAAATCTTTACTCTAGAGAGAAGTGGAGCTTCAAGTGATGATTGAGAATGAAATAAATGCCTCTATTTATAGGGGTGAAATGTGAGACTCCCACTTCATCTAAAACTCTTTGATATTATCTCAAAATTAATAAATAAATATTTGAGATAATATAAAGAGTTATCCAAAATGTATTTAGCCACCATAATGTCTAGGTTCATGATCCTATCAAAACTATATATAATACCTTAAATAATAATATCTAATTTGACTAAATCTTTATCAAATAATTGAATTAATTAAGCAAATAACATAACCCAAATTAATTTAATTAATTGATATACAAGTTCAAATAATATGCGGTCCAATATTAATAACCAATTTAATTCCATCAAAATTTCCATGTCTACAAATTGCCCCCTCGAGACTTGCTTGAACGCGTCACATGAGAGCGCATCCAGCTTGAAAGTGTATAATTCAAGGAAGTCTCGACACAATATGAAGCAGTTTATCCTCGTACAATGAGACTGAAATGATATAAAGTAGTTTATCCTCGTACTACGGAGATTGAAATGATATAGGGCAGTTTCCACTCGTGCTGAGGAGTCTTGAAGGATACAAAGTAGTTTTGACTCGTGCCAAGGAGCCTTGAACATGATTTGTTTTCAATTCATATTGAGGAGGCTTGACAAGTATTGCCTCCATCATAGATAGTGGTATAATATGATGATGCACATTCTTCTCCATCACATGGGTTGATTTGAGGAATTTTCATCTTCATTTCTTGGTTAGTTGGAGTATGGAACCACTTCGGCACATAATCCGCCAATGTGATTGGAACTCGTGCTTTCATATGGTGGTTACAAATTTTTCCATCAATAGGGCCCTTTAACACTCTCTTCTTGACCCACCTTTTCATAACTTGCTTAGGTGGTCGTGTTGCATCACAAATGTGGTGTTGTTTAGCATGCTTAATACCAAGTCGAGTACCATACTCAGGTTTGGTATCATAAGACTTGATATTAAGAGGGAATATGCACTTGTGTCGTTTTTCATTTTTCTTCATGTTGTTCCTCTTACTGAGTAGTGAAGTAGATTTACTGCATGAGATGGAAACTTGATTGGCGCTTGCTGTGACATCTGCAAGTTGAATTCTCCCCTCCCGAGCTAACTCCATTACTTTATCCTTAAAGACAAAGCAATTTTCAATTGGATGTCCGACAAGTCTATGGTACTTGCAGTAACTCGGATCATCTACCATTGATGCCTCATGTGGTCGCCTCATTTCTGGCAAATCAACGAGATTGTGCTTTAACAGCTCATCAAACATATGTGAGACATCAGAATCCAAGAATGGATACTGCTTGTTTTGTCTTTCCCTTAGAGAAAGCCTTCTACCACCCCGCAATGACATAGAAGCATCCTTAAATCTACTAGCAACTTTAGTGAATATCCGAGATGGTTGAGTATTCACATGCATAGCATCTATGCTTTCGTATTTCTTAAAGGGTTTTGCCCCCATTTTCAACATCATGACTCTTGCCCCCATTGTAGAAGCTTTGGATGGGTATGTTTTGTCCACCATTAGCAGCTATGCTTAATTCCATATCATGGGCGCGACTAGATAATTCCTCGAAGGTCTTAGGCTTGAGCCCTTGGAGGATATAGGAGAGCTCGAAGTGCATGCCCTGGATGCACATTTCAATCGCAGAGCTCTGTGAAATCTTTTCCTTGCAATTTAAGCACAACTCCCTCCATCTTTCAATGTAAGCAGTTGAGCATTCACCCTTCCTTTAGCGAGTGGTGGTGAGTTCTAAGAAGCTGACGGTTTTTCTTGTGCTATAGAAGCGGGTCAAGAACTCTCGCTCCATGTCATGCCAGCTATCAATGCAACCAGGCTCCAAGTCGGTGTACCAATTGAATACAGTGCCCTTCAAAGAGCGAACAAATTGCTTGACAAGAAGATCTCCATATGTCCCAGCGTCGTTGCATGTTTCCACGAATTGGGCGATGTGTTGTCTTGGATTGCCTTTCCCATCGAATTGTTGAAATGTTGGAGGTTGATAGCCAACAGGCATCTTCAAATCCTCTATCCTTTGGGTGTAAGGCTTGGCGTAAGTGTATGAAGGTTGTCCTCCCTCGAGCTTGCCTTTGATAGCTCCCATGATGAACTTGTTAAGTCGATCTACTGGTATCATGCCCCCAGTGACTGGAACGCTCATGTCCGAAGCTAGTATGTGCGAAGTTGATTCATCACGTATCGTAGTTCGCCCAATGCGAGTTGGAGAGTGTGAGATGTCTTCTCCTTGAACCTCAGGTTGTTTCCTAGGAGCCCTGCTAGTTTCGCTGTTTCTTGTGCTCTCGACCTTTTCAACTAAGCCGTTGATTCTCTTTTCTTGGCTTTGAATGAGGTTGGTCATCCCTTCAAGAGCCTTAGTGATGCCAGCAAGTTGATCCTCTATAGATGTTGCGCTTGTTGTCATAGCAGGCATGATGGTATAGATGCGTGACCATTCTGGCGCAGCTTTCCACACGTTGGACGTCAGCGATGTTGGTAATGAGCCTCCAGTGTTCGTTTCCTTTTGGGGATGTTCGACTCTTACTATCAGCAGCTTCTTTCAAAGATGTTGGACTCCCGCTACATGTCGCTTCTTTTGGAGATGTTGGACTCTCGCTATATGCCGCTTCTTTCGAAGATGTTGGGCTCTCGCTATATGCCGCTTCTTTCGGAGATGTTGTATACTTGAGGACTTAATTTGTTAAAATTATTAGTCGATAACTAATTTGTACATTATGGCATAGTCGAGGAATCTTTTTGATAATTTACCCAAATTAAAAATGAGAGTAAACCAAATATTTTTCATATAAAAATATTTTCCATGTGTCTACTTCTTTCTGTCCAACTTTTAATACTTGGGACCCTTTTTGTCCAATTTTTAATTACGGCAGTAGTCATTCCACATATTAAAAATTACGCAAAAATAAAATACCCAGTGTAATGCCCCACTATACTTTGGGGATTAAATTCAAAAGTGAATACTGCTGTTTAAAGAGAGTGGCCAAAAGTAGTATAATGTGGCATCATCTTTGAATTTGCAGTACATCATATAACTCAAACCATGGCATGTAACAAATAAGACAGGATCAAGGTGGCATGCAACTAAAACTTTATATACAAATCTTATACAACATCTTCACCCCCATATAAAACCTTGAGGACTGAAGAAATGTTTAGTTGTACAAGGACACCATACCCAATTTTTACAGATGCAACTTACTTATATATGATAACATAAACCAAATGCTAACATGGAAATCATAAACCTCAATTTCACAAATAAATAAAAAATAATAATAATAACATGGACAGATATATAAACAATTTGTCCGCATCATTCATTCAATCCACTGCCTACTTTGTTATCCATCGCTTCCTCGCTGCTTGCAATGCCTCCTCCCTCATTCTTGACAGCTGTTGAAACCACTGCTGGTATTGCTCTTCAATTGACGCAAGATGCACATTTAGCTCCGTCTCCCGGGTTTTCTCCATCAACGACAGAGAATTGCCTGCTGGGTTCAGAAATAAACGTGTTCCACTCATATCTGCAAAAGTCCATTCCATGTGCTTTGTTAATTCACTTACATTACCACTACCATTTCCATTTCCCTGCACTTTATATTCATCCTGGCATAAATCCCACAAATCCATATCTGAAATCATCCTACCCGAACCTTTACACATCCCATCAACACCGTAATCTACACTTCCGGATGACATCCTATTCCTTGCAGAAACATGATTACCCATAACCATAACCTCAAATGCAATTGATCCTTGAGACTCTTTATCCTCCATTTCAGCCACATGAGGAGATGCAACTCTTGAATGGAGATACACCTTCCCCTTATCAGCTTGGGAACTAATTTCGCTTTGACTACTTGAAATATCATCTTGATGAAGAGTTGACTTGGAACAGCCTGTCATGGCCTCATCCCCTTCACATGTACTTTTTCCTCCACTAGAATCACACTCAGATGAGGGCTTCCAACCAGGTATAATTCTCATTATTAGGTAATTGATAAAATCCGCAATGAAAGCAACATCATGCTTGGCTAGCTCCAATTGTTCAACCATCTCACCCGCAACTGAAAGTGCAGTGTCGGTGTCAAGATAGAAGAGAAAGTGTATATTCCTCACTTGACCTGTCAGAAAAAAAAATAAAAATAAAAAATAAAAAAGAAAACGTCACATGCTAATTCCTAGATGAAAAAGAAGGAATAAATTCTTCTGCACATACCACAGGGATCTGCAATGCGCAAGGTCAATGAAATTGAGCTGTCATCATTCTTCTCTCCCCTTAACTTGAATTCATTATTCCGATGAAATCTTTGGAATTCCAATACTTGAGCATGAGGACTTCCACAATTGGAGTCTGTACCCGCAGACTGGTTATGCTCAGGATCTATATCCATTGAGTTAGGTTCATAGTTCAATGAACTTAATGATCTTGGAATTTGAGTAGGTAACTGTAATGGAACATATAGTGGCTTTTTATATTTCTCAAATTGAAAAAAGGCATCTTTAAGAAGCTCCTTAGCAGGCGACCTTTGAGGTGCTGCAACCAAACATTTCTTGATGAATTCTCTGACTTCAGGATCAGTAACCTTGCTTAGAGATGCAGGTTTTATACCCTGAGTATGCAGTATGCCTTAGATATTGATAACGGACTACATAAAAAATAAATATTGAATAGTTTTGAGGCAAAGATAGCTGAACTAACCGAGGTAACTTTCTTATAAATTTGTGCTGGATTCTTGCACTCACTGTAAGGAAAATCCAAGGTGACCATTTCCAGCATACACATGCCAAAGGAATAGATGTCAACTAGTTCATTATATTCCTCTTCATAAAGCTCAGGGGCCATAAATTCAGGAGTCCCTGGCAGAGAACACACAAACTAAGCATTGCTGAAAGAATAACATAACTTCAAAAGGGTGCTATTGGAAACATTTTCATACCAATCACACTCTTGGCAGTAGACTGCTGCAGAACAGTTGCCAATCCAAGGTCGCCAATTTTTATTTCACCTCGATTTCCATTCACAAATATATTGTCACATTTCAAGTCTCTGTGAATGATAGGAGGGTTCTGACTATGAAGATAGGCTAAACCTTGAAGAATTTGCCTAGCCCAATTCTTGATAGCTTTCATATCAATAGTTTTGTGCTTCTTGCGATATCTAATAGCCAAAATTGTTGCAGTGATTATAGAAGAACAGTAAGTCCTTTTTTGTATGAATAGGAAGTTCATACGAGATAATAGGGAAAACCAAGAAAAACATACTGTCTCAGGCTCCCAGATGTAAAGAGCTCTGTAATCATGTTAATTGTCTTCTTCTTGTCATCAATCCATGAATCACAGAACTTGATAATGTTTTCGTGTTTCAACTGTCTAAGAAGATGAACCTCAGAGTATAGCTTTTCCAAATCTTCTGGTGACTGTAACATGTCAGCAATTTTTACTCGACTCCATGCAACTTCAATTCCATCAATTTGGTCAAATGCCTTAAAGCTATTAAAATGCGAAACAAAACAAGAATCAAATAAGTCTATGGAATCCACAGAACAGGGAAGAGAAAGAGGGGGGAGAGTGCATACACAGTCTTGAAAGCTCCCTTGCCCAATACTTGGTTATACTGAAAGAGAAAACAGAAGGATGTGAATGACTGAAGAATAAGTATGAAACTGAAAATTAAACATAGCACATTCCAATTTCGCCCATTGTTGTTGGCTTCTTAAATATGCCACTATTCTTCGGTTTAAGAAGAGAATTCATCCTTGGAACTCTGGCATAACAAAATCTGAAATAAAGAAAAATGAATGAAACCTCTAATACGGAATAGCACATTATTACCCGAAGGTATCGACCTCTGGGATCTTTCTCCACGTAGTCAACCTCCTCAAGGTCAGGCTGCTCATTAGAACTTGCAAACAACCGATATTTTCCGTTGGCAGAAAATCCTAGGAAGCTCCCATTTCCAATACCAAGCCCGGGCCCATTCCCGGAATGAAACGATCCCGATCGAGTACCGGAACTAGTCATCCCGGCGACCGACCAAACAGCAGTAGACGAAGAAACCAAAGACGGATAAGAAGAAAACGAAAAAGGAAAAACAGAAAGGAACACCACAGCCCAAAGAAAGGCGAGGAAGAGAGAGCTAAAACGCAACCTAATCAGAGGGGGCTGGAGAAGACGTCTCCCAAAAGGGGCCCGCGAGTCTGCTGCACTTGGAATAATGCCTCTGAATACTCGAGTGCCGATCGCCTCTCGCCGAACAATAATCGTCGGGATCGACATTCGATGTCAAGTCCAGATGCGGAAAAACTGGCATTGAGATCTAATGCACTCTTCGACAACGGGAAAGATACATCTGCTCTACATGCCGGCCACGAAGTAGACGAGGACGACAATCGAATGCGTGCATTATTAACCTTAACACCACTTTCCATTATAATACCGCGAATTTCTTAAAATCTTCTTCATTCAACTCATACTTTTCAGCTTCTATTGTCTAAGAAATCCACGCCCTTTACGCTGTTCACCCCCTCCCTCAAATCAAACCTACCATTATTATGAAACAAAAAAGTTGGTGGAATGCCGGCGATGGGATGTTGTAGAAGGAAGAAGACGGGATGAAGGGAAATTTTAATAAGAAAAAATAATTTATTAATTATAAACTCTTCTTTCAGTAATTTTTAAAAACACAAAAAGGAAAGGGAATCAATTTCTTGGATTATTCTTCTTTTGGAAAATAATATATATAGTTTCTTTTAATAAAAAAAAACAAACGAAATAATATAACTAATAAAAGAGAAAAAAGAATTAAATGGGGAGGGGACTGATTTATACTCCCAGCGTTTTGAAATTGGGAAAAAGGAAATCATCCGCAAGACAAGGCCTGAACAAACACCTGTTCCGTTCCACATCAATTAACCGTAAATATATTAATAATTGTTCAAATTAATACTTTAAAACCAAAATTTTAAAAATAATTATTCTTTAAAAAAATAAATTAATAATTTAATACCAAAAGTTTTTTTAATATATAAAGGATGGTTTGAATTCACTCAATAATTACCTCTATTGAGACTCGAATTCACTCTCATTATCCATGTGAGAGTGTTAACTGGGATACTAAAAACCACTTGACCACAAGGTCTTTGGTTTTAAACTTAAGTTTTTAAACTTTAAGTTTTTAATAAAGCTCATTCACTTGGACTAAAAATCGTGGGCTTGAATATGATTTGGCCGTGTAGAAGTTGGGCTTGAATTGAGGTTGGTTTGAAGGTTGGGAAGGCCGAATGGCCTCAATCTGTTTTCGGCTTAAGTGTTTGGTTTTAAGGCTTTGGCTTCATTTTATTAGTAAGACTTTGGTTTAATTTTTTAAGGCATTTGCCTCCTTTTATGATGGGGCTTTGGCCCTTGTTGGTAGAGTAGGCTAGTTGTTAGCCCATAGATTTTGTAAGGCTTTTGGCTTCCTTTGTTTGAGCCTTAGGTCACTTTTAGGCCCAAGGCTTTGTCTCTGTTTTGATATTTAATAAATGCACTAATTTTGAAAAAAAATACCTTAAATTTGAAATGTAGTATCCCCACTGAGGCTCGAACCCATAATCTCCTACTTGGGAGAATCACTTCATGCCACTTGACCACAAGGCCTTTGGCAATCTTAGACATGTAAAGCTATAAACTTATGAAAGAATATTGCACCTTGAACTTTAAACATATGCACATTAAGAATTAAAATGATACCAAAGGTCTTGTGGTCAAGCGGCATAGCTGTAGCATCCTTAAGTGAGAGGTCAGTGATATTGGCTCTTTGTGCTACATTGTAATGCTATAAACTTACGACACATGCTTTACGTTAAGCTTTGAACTTATGCAAAATTACAATAATGTCACCGCATTTTTATAAAGTTCTCTTCATTCTTAGCTGTTGATTTTGACTAGATCAATGATTGAGATTTTATCCCACTTTATTGAAAAAAAAAATGATGATAATCTCATAAAATATAATTCGTATTATGTGTACAAAGTTTATTAAAAAGAGTAAATGAGTAAAGAATGTGGCCCATTGTTTTTAAAAGTAATCAAAATATGGCACATCATTATTAGTTAAAAAAAATTGATAGTAAATGTAATAAGTAATTCTATGTATAGTTTATTTTATATTGGCTCAAACCCACTCCCATTATTTATGTGAGAGTATAAATCGAGATAGTGGGTGCCATTAAACCACAAGTCTTCGACAAATATATTTTTAGTTTAGGAGTAGTATTTTTGGATGTAATATAACCCCATTTGTCTGTATCCAAAGAAGTCCGTTCCACATCGGCACATCATATTGGAGTCAAAAAGGATAATGAAAACGGCAGAAGAGTTGTTCAAGAGAATCATCAGCAAATGTGACTCTCACCATCGTCATCATCACCGCTGCTGCTATACTATCCATCCCATGGGTAACGGTTGTTGAGCAGAAAAATAACGGTGGTTCGGTGAACCGTGCCTATTTCTTTGTTCTAGTTTTGTTCCTGGTGGCAAAGATGGTTACTTTCTGAGTAGACTTCAACCTCAAAAGTCAAGTGCAGAGCATTAATAGCAGAAAGCAGGAAGAGTTGATCGAGATATATGGGGTTGCTGACAAACAGGGTCGAGAGAAGTGAGATCAAACCCGGGGATCATATATACACTTATAGGGCCGTTTTTGCTTACTCCCACCACGGTAATTCACAATGCTTTCCCAAATGGTTGTATCTGCATCTATACTGCTTTCCACTCTCATATTTTCCTCTCTTAACCAGTAATGATGAAATTTGGTAAGCTGTACAAAATCTGAAATTGGGCTAACATTTGTGGTTCTCTCTGTCCCCCCACCTCTTCTGCTTTCTGTCTACTCGGATGCATTTTGCATTTCTGCCATAGGTGTGTAAAATTCCAGTCTTTTGACTTCCACAATTTTGTTCAAATAACATTTTTGCTCTAATCTTGTATTCTTGTTCTTATTCTATGAGATGATTTTTATTTTTTATTTTTTCAATTGATGTGGGACTAATTGCTCGAGGAAAATTCATTTACTTAGATCGTTAAGATTATAGATTATATTTTGTATTCATGATTTAGGATAATAATGTTTGAGTAACTTGTAGTTTCGTAACCCACAAATCCACAATCACAATCGCATTAGCATAAGCTTTACCAAACGTCTGTGATTTACAATCTCAGTATTGCTTATCTTGCGTGCTTGGGATAATTGACTTAATGTAGTTTTTAATTACTTTGCTTCCAACATTATACATTTTGATTCTTTGAAATGTATGCTACTAGCTTAAGAAATAATTGGCCCTCCCTCCCTTTGAATAGTGAGATCTCACAAAATCTTCAAGTGGTTATTGTAGTGTGGTGTTTGACAAAGTAGTAGTTTACCTTGGCATAGCAATTATCCTCTGCTGGTCTTGGTTATTCTCCTTGGCATCATAATGATGATTAGCACAACCGCTATGTGACAGTGCTCGGCATAACAGATCCCAACTAGCCATTCAATCATTGGTGTGATATACTAATGTAGGGCTTATTAGGACTTAGGAGAATTGGAGAAAAAAGAAAGAAAGAAAAGGATAACAAACAAAATTAAAGGATTGTGAAGGAATAACCTAATAACATTGCTACCGTGTCAGATAATTAATTAGCCATTGGGCTATTTGATAGTGCTAGTAATGTGGGCAGACTTGGAAAGAACTAGGACAAGGAGAACCATCAAAATCGAATGACTGCAGATATTACTTTTTATAGAATACAAAGTCTTAAGTCATTTTTCGATGGCTGGTTACCAGATCATTTTAGAGCCTGGCCCTTCATTGACACACCTGAAATTCTCCGTGGAGAAATTTTATCTGATACCAAGCTTTCTGCTTCAGGTAGTTTGACAATCTGTACTTCACATCCTTGACCTGGATCCATAATCATTTAGCTTCTCTCTCTCTATAAGGCTTTTGTATTAGAGAGAGAAGCTGGTTAAGTTCTTTTATACATGTTTCCAGTCTGCAACTCTGTGTTTCATATGTGTCAGCCTCATCTCCTTTACCATTACCTGATGCCATTAGAAGTTAAAGGATTTTGCCGTATCATTATATGCATTGGTAAGTCCTGCTGTTTATAAAACCTGCTAACAGTGAAACTGATCGACTCCTAAGAGTTCACTCCCTTACGTTGATTGAATTAAGTACATCTTGCCCTCTTCTCATTTATTTTCTGCACAAAGTTGCCTCCTATTCTTCTGTTTTCAAATAGATAAGTAATAAATTTCTAGGTTTCGGATGCATTAGCCATTCTTGTGCTCATCTTTACCTGAATTTCTTAAAGCTAAAAATCAAAAGCATTATCATATGTCTGATACACAGGCATTTATGTTGGTGGAAGCAAAGTTGTTCATTTTACCCGCATTGAGAATTCTTCTGATACTGCTGATGATGAAGTGTTGAACCTTTCTTCATCCTGCCCAACCTTTCCTGATTGTGGATTTAGGCAACCCAGTAGTGGAGTAGTACTTTCTTGTCTGGACTGCTTCCTCAAGAATGGCTCTCTCTACTACTTTGAGTATGGAGTGACACCTTCAGTTTTTCTTGCCAAAGTTCGAGGGGGCACTTGCACCACTGCAGCATCAGACTCCCCTGAGACAGTCATACACCGAGCAATGCATCTTCTCCAAAATGGATTTGGGAATTATGATGTATTCCAGAACAACTGTGAAGACTTTGCCTTGTACTGCAAAACAGGCCTTCTTACACTAGATAGGTTGGGAGCTGGAAGGAGTGGGCAAGCATCTTCAGTGATTGGTGTCCCTTTAGCAGCACTTATTTCTTCTCCTCTGAAGTTACTAATTCCCAGTCCTGTTGGTGTGGCCACAGTAACAGCGGGGATGTACTGCATGAGCCGCTATGCTACCGATATTGGCGTTCGTACAGATGTTATCAAGGTAGCAGTTGAGGACCTGGCTATGAACCTTGGCTTGGGAAGCAGTAATGAGGGAGCGGTGGTGGTAGCTCAGCCTCAGGCATCTAACCGGCAAGTTGCTGGGTGATATCAAGATTATTGGTTAGCAATAATCAGTGATCAAGTTGTTCAACAAATAATATCTCTGGTTTGCCATTGTCATATCATTCTCTTCGTTTTTTGTCTGGCCTAAACTTGTTATTTGGTTAGTGTATCCCAGTGACATTATAAATAGACAGAATTAAGGTGTTGGTTTTGATTTATTATCCTACTTTTGATGTCAATCTGTCGCAAGTGTTTTCAAGAGAGTTGGTGAATCTTGGTGAGAGTAAAAGTGAAATTACTCCATTTATTTGTATTCTGGTTGTTAATGACTTTATTATTATTATTATTATTATTATTATTATTTTCTTTAGAATTTTCCATACTATTTGATCATAAATGTGACTACAAATATCTGAAGTAACAAAGTCAAGTAATAGCCCGTTCTCCTGAGGCTGAGGCTGCACGCAACACATACAGCCACCAGGGAGGGAATATAACAATAACAGCAGTGTAGAAATTAATCTCTGTTAAAATACACACTTAAAATTGGTAGTCTAGGATTAGAAAAAGATGGAAATGTGAAATTTGCTTGTGTGAGACTGTAAGCTGATTCTTATATTAGATGTGGTTGGTTTTACGATTAGCCAACATAAACTAATAAGTTTTATCTATAAACTTGTAAAAGTTGTAATTGAACACATTAACATGTTATATTGAGACAAAGTAACAAATACCTTTTTAGGTCGAGCAAGCTCGAGTTTTTTTTTTTTTTTTTTCCTTGAAAAATAAAAAGTCGAGCAAAATGGATATTCATCCAGACTGACATATTTTGGGATGGGCTGAATATCTACCCAGTACACCCAAACAAAAGTTTATTCTCCCCTGAAAAAATGGGTACCTCGGCAACAGCAGCTCCATGGAAGCACCTTCTTCTCAACTCTCTAAACTCTAATTCTCACCTCAAGCACTCTATCTATCTTCAACTTGTAAATATCCACACATCAATCACGCATCGCATTTGCCATTTGCTGTTATATTTTGACTTTTTCTTTTTTATTTTTCTCCTTCAGGCTACAGTTGGATCAAATGGCAGGCCCTCAAATCGTACCGTCGTCTTCAGGTCTGTGTCTCGTATAAAATTTTGAACTATATTGAAGAATTTATTGGCATTTAAAAAGTTTTGCTGAATTTTTGCTTTTCCTTGACTTTGTTGGGGCATTTTGTTTCAGAGGCTTTGAAGATAACAGTGATAGGATCCAAATTTATACCGATTCCAGAACTCGAAAGGTTCTTCCCTGCGATACTCTCTCCTATTTTCTCTGATGCTGAATTATTGGCATGTATCTTTTCATGAACTTCTGAGATTATTTTTTTTCCTGTTTTGAAAAAAAAAACACTAAAAAAGATATGATCTTTCACATCTAATCAATGCAGATCGAAGACATAAAGCACTGCCCATTTGCAGAGGTACTTAAAGATCAGTGCTTTTGATTGAAAACCAATTTCTTTGCGTGGTGTGCATGTTTTATATTGTGGATTCTGGTTGATATTGGAGAGGAATCTATAGATAAGTGAATTACTTTTTCTCTAATTGTGAACCAAACTGGTTCAATGCACTCTCATTTACTTCTCTGGGTAACTTTTTTTTTTTTTTTCTTTATATTTTTTATCTGGCTGCTTTTAATAGTAAACAAATTGCTGAGTTGTGATGTTTCAGATATGCTGGTATTTTACTGATTCCTGGGAGCAGTATCGAATTAATGGAAGAGTGGATGTCATTGATGCATCAAACCCTGATCCAGATAAGCTTCAGGTAATACTGGATAACTGAAATATTTGCATATGCATACTGTCCTTCGTGTGTTTGTGTTGTTGAATTGTCTTTAGATGCTTTGTTTATGGAAGGTCAAAGGTCCAGACACAATTTATGTTTGTATTGCAGTACTAGTGGTTTTATTATCTGCCTCTGATACGTAGAATACTTGAATACCTTGTTCAATTTCAGTGAGCTATTCTCTACAGTCTACATAACTAAAATAGGCTCACTTTTGCACTAGTAATTAAATGTTTTCAAGTGCTTGCCTGCACCATTGGCACTTATCATTTGCAAATCAGGTCAGGTTCTTGGACTAATTACATGGTGATACCACAACCTTTGTGTCCACTACACAGTACGCACCCCATAGGCCATAGCAAGACTTGTCAAGCCTGGGAGTTTGGGCAATACAAGATACTGCCCCAGGCTGTCCATATCTTAACTGTCATCTCACAACCTCCATGTAGATATAGGCTAAGCCTTAGAACAGGGAGGACTAATGCCTCTCTGCTACAAAAACACATCTTAGTTGCCTGTATTGTATCCGCCGTTGAAGGCTGCAACCAGCTACTTAGTAGAACACATTCCCCTATACTAATCATATCTCTTTATCTATCCATCAAATTCACTGTCAAGAACAAAAAACACTAAACACATCTTGTATCATGTGTGATCCTATATTCCCATATATCGTCAGTGTTAAGAAACTAAAATGGGAAGAAAAGCTAATATATTTCTGTGTTTTCTGTTTGTTCTTCACTGCATAAACTGATACACATATATAGGAGAGAGGGAGAGACAAGACTCCCTAAATCCTGCCCTAATACATGCTAGTGCTCCACTAGCCTTAATATAAGGATTCCGCTACTAATAGTTTATACACTATTAATAGTTTATACACTATACTTTAACAGTCAGAATAAGTGAAACTTTGATCTCTTTACATGTGGATTTCATTAAATTCAGTCTGGCAAGGACACAGAACTAGATTGCGTTCCTTACTTGGTTATACACTATGCAGCAAAGACAGACAGCTTGGTTTGCTAGTTCTCTGAAATCAAGACTTCAGTACTTGGGACCCTCTCCAGGACTTCCTTCATTGGATGATCAATCATCTCAGGAAAATTCATTGGATCCTTCTGCGGGTCCAACTGATGCATTTTGCCTGCTAGTTTTGGATCCTGAGCAGGTTCAGATTGTTACATTATCAACTTAACTACTTGAGTGAATATGATAATTGCATTGCCTCTCTAAGTTAAAGCTCTCATGACATGTGTGCACAGGTTGATTTTTTGAATTTAAAGAGTAACAGAAGGATAGCATTTGCATCTAGATGCAGCATCAATGGAGAGAAGCTTTGGACATCAGTTGAGATCAACCCATAATCACTTATTTGAGATTGAAATCTCACCAATTTGAAGCATAAACTGCAGAACTGGTACAATTTAGTCAACCTCATCATATTGCACCATCAGTAAGTAACATTAGTGTATTTGAGATTGAAATCTCACCAATTTGCCTAGCTTATGACCTTTATGTATAATTTATTTGTTTAATTGATTCTTGCCATTTAACTTCTCTCTTTTTTCGATTAGCAAAATACTTCTAAAGATATAATGGGAGCGTAGGTATGGAGAACTATTAGAATATTGTTCAATATTAAATATACAAATACGTGTTTTCAAAAAATAAATAAATAAATAAATACAAATACGTAGTATAAAGTATCTCAACACATAAAAGAAGAAATGTCGTAAATCAAATACAAACCTTTTTTTTTTAAATAAAATACAAACCTTATTTTGAGAATGAAATGCAACAATTTATGATGGGATATTTTCCAATTATCTTAAATAATTAAATAAAAAGCTTTACAACATTGTGGGTTAGGAAAAAGAAGAATAGATGGTTTAAAATAATGATGACAAACGATTAATAACATAAATAATGAAAAAACATAACATCCACTCAATTTATTTAAATTTTGTTTAAAGAACAAAACATAAAGTAAAAAAGAGAGTTCTTTTTTCAAGTACTAGTGATTCTATTAGAATATAGTATAGGTTCATAAATCATAAATCACTATACCATAAGGTCATTGAGTGTACCACGAGACTACCTTGTACAGAAATCAAAAAAATACATATAATGGGACATGGACTATCTCACAAAGAATTACGAGTGTTTAAAAAAAAACATATACATTGAGTTTTTTTACATTTTTGGTCTCACGAGTATTGTGACACTAACAATTTTGATCAACAACTTTGAAAACTTGCATAATTTGTCCACGAGTATCAAGTTTTTAGCGGTAATAGTCCTTCTGGTGAAATCTCCGTCAATTTTTCACCGATAAAAAATATTTTTTATTTATAGAATGGATATAATGGTCTTTTTCTTTTCATCATTTTTTAGTTGTTTCACTTTTGGTACCACGAGTATTGTGATACTACCAATGTTGATCCACAACTTTCAAAACTTGCATAATTTGTCCACGAGTATCAAGTTTTTAGCGGTAATAGTCCTTCTGGTGAAATCTCCGTCAATTTTTCACCGATAAAATTTTTTTCTTTTATAGCAGGGATATAATGTCATTTTCCTTTTCGCCGATTTTTTACTAAAATAACCCATTCTATGATGTACATATCATTTGGTAATATCATCTTCTTGAGACAAGAACAAGTTGACGATACAACTCACGGGTTAGTGAACTCTAGCGTTCATTTCCTGTGGTCCATGAGGCCACCTAGCAAAGGCTCAGCTTTCAAGGCGGTGAGCTTGTCAAAATGGTGCAATAGTGTCCGCAAGAACAGGTGTTGACCCAACCTTCCACAACATGTTTCGTGAATCATTGCGTGTGAAATTCATCCATGAATGTGCTCACCATCGGAACCTCGGTTGTCTCCTTCCCGCAATGGGGTGATCAAGTCACCAACGCAGAATACTTGGTGGATGTTTTCAGTACTAAAATCAAACTATAGAGAAATGCTTTTGGATATAAAAGAGAAATTGCGATGGTAAAAAAGAAAAAGGAAAGACTATTATACCCTTGCTATAATTTTTTTCCGGTGAAAAATTGACGGAAATTTCACCGGAAGGGCAATTTTCACAAAAAAAATTGATACTTATGGACCAATTATGCAAGTTTTGAAAGTTGTAGATAAACATTGTTAGTGCAACAATACTCGTAGGACCAAAAGTGTGAAACTAAAAAGTGACAAAAAATGAAAAGACCATTATACCCCTGCTATAAACTGAAAGTAAATTTTTTCGGTAAAAGTTTGACTGAGATTTCACGGAAGAACCATTTGTGCTAAGAAATTAATACTCGTGAACTAATTATGCAAGTTTTAAAAGTTGTGGATCAAAATTGTTAATGACACAATACTCGTAGACCAAAAGTGCAAAAAACTCCATATACTTTATATATTAAAAATAGAGTTATCACTCAAAATTACATGTCAAATGCAAAAAATAAGTATCATCAATTGATTTTTTTAGTACTATTGACTCCGTTACAATGTACTGATATAGTATCTGTAACCAAACAAAGCACAAAGAGCCAATATCGCCTTCACTGAGATTCGAAACTGTCCCTCTCATGTGGGATGCAAGCGGGTACAATAAACAGAAAAATGAATGATAAAATCCGTCTTTCACTGCAATAATTGGGTACAATATATGACCCCAAAACTCGAAGGACGGAAGTGTAATTAACGGAAAACTATTGAGACCGAAGTGTGATTTCATCACATGTTTTGCATTAAGGCTGCAAAACTGGAGTTCAGTTAATTGTTTCTCTCTGACGCAGAACGATGAAGGACGGAAACGGCACGAGTCAGCCAGCAAATCCGATCAATATCGCCGGTCATTTACCGCTTTGTCTGGCCAAATCCGAGATCGTTCCTCCTGCTCCAAACCGATCCAAATCAGGCTCTGAATTCGAACCAGCAATCGACTGGTTACCGGACTTTGCTGGCTACTCATGGATTGCTTACGGTGCTTCTTCTCTTCTCATCATCACTCATTTCCCCAACCCTCTGTCAGAGAGAGAAACTGTAATTGGCGCCATTTTACGCCAAGTCTTCGAGCTCTCAGCGGACGGCACTGGCACTGTTTCCGCCGTCGCCTGGTCGCCAGTTACGCCTTCCACTGGCGACCTTGCTGCCGCTTTGGATAATTGTATTGGGTTGTTTTCGTTCCGTCCAGATACTTCTTATAGTAAGTTTTAGATAAATATTACTATACTGTTCCCTTCACTGGATTTGCTTGCACATTTACGTTCTCTGAGTTGACAGTGAATGAATGTATATGAATAGGATTAATATGTCCATTAATAGCACATAGAAGTTGCTCAAATTATTAGTTGGGCTGCTAAAATCACGTAGGACTTGGTTACTCTCTTTTTCATTTGATTTATGTTTACCTTGCTGAACTAGGTGCCACTGCCAACATATGCATACGCAGTGCGAACTTTTATATCATAGTCGAAATAGTTTTACACATCATGGCCTGCTGCCTGCGTCTCTTTCTTTTAGATGCTTAGTACTTCGTACAGTGTAAACCATTTTATTTTGTAATTCATGCACTTTATGAAATAATAACATTCCTTTAGAACTTCAATTGTCTCTCTTTATAATACCCATAAGAATCATTGCTGATGCTGAACTGCATGATAAGTTTGTACAGTTTTCTCTCCCCCCCCCCCCCCCCCCCCCCC